>NC_037283.1:1525000-1622500 GCF_000002765.6 Plasmodium falciparum 3D7
AAGTGAGTTCAACGTTATATATAATTCGGAGAAAATGAAAATTTAACATTATAAAAAATAAAAAAGAAATAATTGTATATGCATACATACATACATACATATATATATATATATATATAATTCCTTCAAATGTTTTCTTCTTTAAAATTATTAATTTTTTTTAACCTGTGATATACACATAGGAATGTTATTTTATTTTTTTTTTTTTTTTAGTTTATATTTTTATGAATAATATTTATTCAAACGTATATGTTACATTATTAAATATGCAAAGACAATTCTAAAAATTTTATAAAGTTCATATTAATTAAATAATATTTTGCCATATAATAAAAATAAACATAAACATATATATATATATATATATATATATATATATATATATAATTTTTATTTATAATATATCTATTTCTTTTGTATATGTTCAAATTTCTTTTTTAAACACGAAATGGATATATTATGTATGAACATATATATATATATATTTATGTAATATTTTAAAATTATTAGGTGCATATTTATTCTATATTTATTTAAAATAATAATGGTAAATGTAGGATGTATTAATTGTTACTTTTATAACAAGATACATCTTTATATGTATGCTCTAAATTGTACTTCATGGATTGTAAATCTTGGATATATGGAGAATTAGTTTTTAAATAAACATAATTATGTTTGTTATTTTGTTTCTTTGCAAGGATATTTAATTTTTGTATTAAGATATAAAAAGTGGAATTATCTTTTGCATAGATATAACAATGATTATTATCATTTCTTTTTTCGATTTTCATTAAGCCATTAATTTGTTTGTTATTGAAATACAAAATTACATTATATAAATCATAATCACAATTACATAATTCATAGGAAAATAATTCTGATTTTATACTATCTACGTCAGTATAAAAAAAGGTGCTATTATGTAATTCTTTGTAATTATCTATACAAAATTTATGAATAAGCTTAAAGTCATAGGAATGAATACATCTAGTTATAGAATCAATTTTATCTAAACTAGAATTTAGGGTTGTTTCGTTTGGTATATTATTTGATACATTTATATTATTGCTACCTTCTAAAAAATTACTATCATTTTTTTTTTTATCATTAAAGGATATGAAATCAATAGGATATATTTTAGAAAAAGTATCATAATAAATATTTTCTTGCTTATCAGTGATGTTATTTTTTCTTAAGGTAAATCTTGCATCTAGTGCAATGATTTTATCTCCACATACATATAATGGGTTAATATCACATTCATTTATATATGGTAAAAGATCTAATATTAATTCTGAAAATTTAACAATGGTTGTTATAAGTTTTGACATGTCACATTTTGTAAAGCGAGAATAATTTCCTGCTAATGCTTTATAAATTTTTGTATTTTTAATAGTATGATGTGTATATGAAAAATTAAGAGGTGGTATTAACAAAACACTATCTTTAAATATTTCTACATATGAACCTCCAGATCCAAATAATAAAACAGGTCCAAAATTATTATCATAATAATAACCTAGAATAACTTCTATACCATCATTAATATTTACCATATCTTGAATTGTTACACCTTTGAAGTATTTTTCTAAACTATGTGCCTTAACATTATTATAGATTTTTTTATAAGATTCAATTAATTCTTCCTTATTATTAATATTTAATATGACTCCACCTATATCCTTTTTATGAGTTATTTTATCTGAATATATTTTCATAGCACATGGAAAAGCAAAATGGTCATAATCTTTAATATCATCGACATTTTCAAATATTCTGGTTTGGACTATTGGAATATCATAATTTTGTAATATAACTTTGGAATCAAATTCATTTAAAATATAACTTTTATTTTGTATAGCTTTTTTTATTATATCAATAGATTTTTTTTTTTTTGGAGACATATGTATATCACTTTTGTTTTTCATATAATAATATTCTTCTATTAATTTGTTAAGATAATGATTTTCTACTGAGTTTGACAAACCTTCTGGTATCTCTTCATAGATTCCTTGTATATGCTTAATGTTTTCATATAATTTTAATAAATTTTGAACTGAATGTTCCGGATGTACAAATGTTGGAATATAATTTTTATTTAACATATTTGCTGATTCTTCTAATGCTGTGCCACCAAGATAATTACATAAAATTAACCTTCCTTGTTCATTAGCTTGTTTTTTAAGATTAATAATTTCATTGGCTGTATCTAATGGTTCAGTTACACTTTGGGGTGATAATAAGACTATAATATTTTTATATTGATCATCTTTTATTATAGCATCTATTGTTTTTTTATATAATACGGGTGATGCATCTCCAAGTATATCTATTGGATTTGCTTTGCTCCAAGAATCTGGTAAGAAGCTATTTAGATTATTTTTTAATTTATCGTTTAAGTTACTTAATACCCCATCATTTTTTATAATATTATCAACTAATAAGACACCTGGCCCACCTGCATTTGTAACAACACATACTTCATTGGTTTCTGGGTATTTTGAAGAATTTAATACTTTACACATATTAAATAATTCTTCAAAATTATCAACAACTAAAACACCTAACTTTTTCATGGTTGCATAAAAGATTTCATAATTACCCACCATAGAACCAGTATGTGAGATAGCTGCTTCAGCTGCTTTGGCTGTTTTCCCGCTTTTTAAAAGAATTATAGGTTTATATAAGCACACTTTCTTGCATACAGCAACAAATCTGTTCATATCTCCAATAGATTCTACATATAATAAAATATATTTGGTATTCACATCATAAAATAAATATTCTACTAATTCATAAAATTGAACATCACACATTGATCCAACAGATATGAAATGAGAAAATCCAATATTATGTTGAAGTGATAAATCTAAAGCAGCTGAACAAATGGCTCCACTTTGTGATAATAAAGAAAAGTGTCCTTTTAATATATCACTACTTGCAAAGGAAGCATTCATATTATGATAAGAATGAATTATACCTAAGCAATTCGGTCCTATTATTCTCATATTATTAGTTTTACCTATATTAATTATTTCATTTTCTAGACGTAATCCTTCTGCCCCTGTTTCTTTAAATCCAGCTGTTATTATAACAACACCACGAACATTTTTAATTTTTAATTCATGCATAACATTTACAACATTATTTCGGGGTACTGCTATAACAGCTAAATCGATACTATCCTCTTTTATATCTTTTAAACTTTTATAACTCTGTCTATTATAAATCTTACTACCTTTAGAATTTACAAAATATAACTTATAATTTGATTCTCCTTTTATTAGGTTATCTACAATAGAATTCCCAACAGAACCTTTTCTTTCAGTGGCGCCAATAATTCCAATACTTCTCGGTTTGAAAATATAATCCAAACTATTTTTAAAATAAGAATTATGTTGTACATTCTTGTTGTATCCCACCCATACGTTATAATAATTTTTTATTATAAGAAAGGTAGAATTTGTTCTTTTACTAATCATTTTTATTATTCTTAAGGATATAACAAAAAAGAAAAATTATATAAATGGAAAAAAAAAAAAAAAAAAATATATATATATATATATATATATATATATATATTTTTTATTAATGGTAAAGTAATATAAATGATAATAAATTTAATTGGGGCATAAAATATAAAAATATATATTTTTAGGGTTAGAAACATTTCAAACAAATTATTAACATTTTTTGGGGCATACAAAAAAAAAAAAATATATATATATATATTATCCTTTTTTTAAAATAAAAATTTTATAATAATACGTATAAAATAATTCAGGAAAAGGATAATACACCACTAAATATTATATATTTTCTGATGTATGCAAAATGTTTTTTTATGGTTGCATTTAATTTGATTATTATATCGTTTTGAAAGTAATAGTATTCTCTTTTTTTTTTTTTTTTTTTTTTTTTCCTTTTTTTTTTTCTTTTATTTTTTTTTCTTTTTTTTTTCCTTTTTTTTTTCCTTTTTTTTCTTATTAGGATGTTAAACGTATAGGTATATAACAAATTATATATGTTTTATTTTTTTTTTATATTTGTTGACATATTTATAAAAGGAATATAAATATTGTTTTATTTTTTATTTTTTATATTTTATTTTATATATTTTATATTTTATTTTTTATTTTTTTCTGTTTGAAAAAAAAAAAAAGAAATTTCAATGTGTAAAAAATGGTAATGTAAATTTTGGAAAAAAATAAAAAAATAATTAAGAAACATATAATTTATATTTAACATTATTGGAAATATAAAGGTTTTTCGTTTATTAAAATTTAAGAAGAAATAAAGTAAAAAATAAAATATATATGATCTATATATATAAATATATATACATATGCATATTAAAAAAAGTATCTTCACATATATTATTTAATTTTTTTATTAACACTTTATTTTTTTTTTTTTTTTTTTTTGGACACATAGAAAAAATTTGGAATATGCAAAATAATGTTATAAAAAGAAAAAAAAAAAACGAGGACATACGTATTTAAAAATAGAAAAAAGAACAAAAAAAAAGTAAAATTATATATTTTACATACATTGATAGAATACTTTTTAATTTTGAAAGAAAAGAAAAAAAATCTATATTCAAAATTAATAGTATATAAGATACTTTATTACTTTTTTCTTTTCCAGAAGGTCTTATGTATGATATATGAAAAAATAAAAAATTCCAACAATGTATTGAAAATATTGGTAAACAGTATGTCCTTCTATATATGTCAATATATATTGTTTTAAAATATTATAATATCTCCATACAAATTAAAAAAAAAAAAAAAAAAAAAAAAAAAAAAATTATAACCAAGTGTTTTATATATATATATATATATTATATGTTTTATTTTTTTTTTTATGTGAAATTTAAGGAACCATTAATTTCCTTGTATTAAAATAGTCATGTCTTCATTTATTATTTCATATAGATTTAAAATGTTAAAAAAGGTTTAATTAAATATAAATATATATAAATATGTTTATACAAAAAAAAAAAAAAGAAAAAAAAGAAAAAAAAAAAAGGGGTACATTTATTTTATCAATAAATTTGTTAAATAATCCCATGCATAAGGATAAATAATACATTAATAATAACAAAAAAAAAAAAAAAAGAAAGAAAGAAAGAAAGAATATATATATATATATATATATATATATATATATATTTACATATTTAATTTATTTTTTTCCATATAAATTTTTTGACAACTTATACAACATGTATTATATATATATATTTATTGTGTGACCCTTATATGAATATCTAGTGGTTTTTTTCTCTTTCCACTACTTCCGGATAAAATTTAATAAAAATAGTAGTGTTATAATTATCATCGCCTTCATGAATAGTGTGCGCTGTAACATCTGCTTGGAATTCAGAACTACAGAGGAAGCCTTCAACAATACCTGCTGCAAAGGCAGCACAATTTATATTTCCATAATCTTTTGGTACATTTATAAATTTATTTAATAAAATATTTTTATCACATATCATATACTCATAAATACTATCTTGAGATTTAAGTAAATCAGATGAATGCTGAAATAAATATTTCCACACATGTTTAGATATGAATGTTAAAATATTAATAATATTTATGCTTCTTTTCACTTTATTCTTATATGTTAAATATTCATTTAATTTATAACCTACACGTAAACCCATTTCATGTAAACAATCTTCTATTCGATATCCTCTTTTACTTTTATATAAACAATATTGTACCATTTCACTAAAGAGGATACTAAATGCGCTTAAGCTCACATCCTGTTTTATCCTATTTAATTCTTTCTCTATGGAACTTTTTGATTTATCCATACTTAAAACATATATATTATCAATATATATATATATATATATATATATATATGTGTTATTTTTATTTTTTTTTAATAATATACATATATATATATGTACTGTCGTAAATATTATATTTCATTTCTATTTTTTAATGAGATAAATTATGAACGTTAGCACTTATTATGATTTACCCAAACACAAAATTTTTATTTAATATTTTTATTCAAATAATATAAAAAAAATTATATATATATATATAATATACCATTTTAATAAATTACAAGAGTAATTATATATAATAATAATTAATCAATTTTATTTATCACATTATATGTTCATAAACATATAAACTGTAAAAAAAAAAAAATAATTTACATATTATACTCATAATATTTTTATTTGTTAATGTTATCCATAATAATATTATAAGTCTACTAAAATTTTGAAAACATAAAAATAAGGAAATATATTTTTCGTATTATTATAAAAAGTGTTTTATTTGATATAATAAAGTTTATATAACGATCCCCTTGAATTTTATTCCATCGAAAAGATTTAATATATACAAATAAATAAATAAAAAATAAAATAAAATATATAAATTTATTTTTAATAAATTATGGAATAAATAAATGTATATATTTATATATATCATATATATATATATATATATATATATTAAAAATACACATTTCTTGTGTATCAAATTATTACATATATACTTATAGATGTATTAAATATAAAAGAGAAAAATTATTTATAAAATTTTAAAGTATCATACTTATTTTGTAAAAATTATAATAGGTATATTTATAAATAAGCATTCAATAACTTTTTTCCTTCTTTGTATGTTTGTTTTTTTTTTTTTTTTTTTTTTTTATTTGTCCTATTTAAAAGAAAAATTACGTAATATAAAAAAATAAAAATATATATGTGTAATTTATACAATAATTTTAATTCCTTTTTTTTTTTTTTTTTTTTTTCCCTTTTAAAATTTATAACCACCTTTTCTCGTAACAAAAAAAATGTATATTATATATAATATTATATATATATATAATATATATTTTACATGTATATATATATATATATTTTTTTTTTTATTAGGAAAAAACAATTACATTTTATCAAAAATGTTAGCTTAAAAAACGAACATGTGATAATAAATTTTGATTAAAAAAAAAAATAAAAAAAAGAGTCTATATTTGTATCTATTTAAAAATATTTATTAAAGACATAAAATATATTATAATTTTATCATATATATATTTTCATATATACTTTCAATATATTTATAAATATACCCACATATATAATATATATATATATAATATATTATATAAGTACAAGTATTTTTTTTTTTTTTCTTATTATTATATTATATTATATTATATTATATATATATATATATATATATATATATATATATATTTTAATATATATTATAATATATATTATAATATGTAATATATCATAATAATAACATAATAATTATTATAAATACTTTTTTAAAAAAATTAAAAAGTAATAATAAAAAAAAGTAAACAACTAAATAAAAATATAAAAAGATAAAGATACATAGAAACATATTTATTATTATGTAAAATTCTTTTTTTACTATTTTTTTTTTTTAATATTTTTTTAACCTCTTAAAAAAATAAAATAAAATAAAATAAAGCCCAAAAATTAAAAATATAATAATATATATAATAAATATAAAATATTACCTATATTATATATATATTATTATATATAAAAATATTTGTATCGTCAAGAAAGGAAAAACATAAGAGATATAAGTTTATTATCATTTATAATATATATTTACAAAATTGCAATATATATTTATTATTATATATTATAAATAACTTATAACATTGTAATATTACATATATTTCATACATACATATAATATATAATTATATATATATATATATATATAATTATAAATACTTTTATGTAACATGCGTTCATCATAATGAATAACATTATTTTATATATATATTTATTTATTTATATATATATATATTTATATATAATATTATAATGTACTATATTATATGAATTATATTATATTATATTAAAAAAAAAATTAAATTAAATATCAGGGGAAAAATATGTTATGCAAAATATATAATAATAAAACATATAAATAAAATATTTTTTATATATTAATTTATTAATACATTAAAATATTTATTATATAAATATATATTATATATATATATATATATTTATTTATTTATATGTAACATTCATTTTTATAAAAAAAAAAATAAAAAGAGAGAAGAACATAAGGAAAAAAATAAAAATAAAAATAGATTATATATATATTTATATATATAAAGAATTATTTACTTTTAATTATATAACAAGCACAAACACAAATATCATTTTACTGTTTATCTGATATTAATAAATTAATTAAATTTTATATATTTTCTTGTAGAACATTCACGAGAAATAATTAATAATATATATCTATATACTATATAATTAAAGAATTATAATTAAAAATGTTTTTCTCATCAGGTTTTCCATTTGACTCTATGGGTGGTCAACAAGCCCGTAGAAAAAGAGAAGTAAGAAAAAATAAAAAAATATAAATTTTTAAGTATAGAATAATTATATGTAGCTTTTATATTTATACATACATATATATATGTATGTATTTGTAATGTAATGTATATCATTTAAATTTTTTTTTTTATTATGCAAATGAAACTATATTTATATATTATATAGTGAAAGAAATTATTACCTTATATGAATTCATGAATAAAAATAATAAAAAATGTATATTAAAATTATGTATATGTAAAATATTTTTATATAATATGTAATACGTGATAACATTAAATATATATATATATATATATATATATATATATATATTTTTTTTTTTTTTTTTACTTCCTTTTGATAGGTTAATAATAACAAATTTTACGAAGTTTTGAATTTAAAAAAAAATTGTACTACTGACGAAGTAAAAAAAGCGTATCGTAAGCTAGCTATTATTCATCATCCAGATAAAGGAGGTGATCCAGAAAAGTTCAAAGAAATATCAAGAGCATATGAAGTATTATCAGATGAAGAAAAAAGGAAATTGTATGATGAGTATGGTGAAGAAGGTTTAGAAAATGGAGAACAACCAGCTGATGCAACAGATTTATTTGACTTTATTTTAAATGCTGGAAAAGGAAAGAAAAAGAGAGGTGAAGATATTGTGAGTGAAGTAAAAGTAACACTTGAACAATTATATAATGGAGCAACAAAAAAGCTAGCTATAAGTAAAGATATTATATGTACAAATTGTGAAGGTCATGGTGGTCCAAAAGATGCTAAAGTAGATTGTAAACAGTGTAATGGAAGAGGAACCAAGACCTACATGAGATATCATTCAAGCGTTTTACATCAAACGGAAGTAACTTGTAATACATGTCGTGGAAAAGGTAAAATATTTAATGAAAAAGATAAATGTGCTAATTGTAAAGGTATGTGTGTATTGAAAACAAGGAAAATAATTGAAGTATATATTCCTAAAGGTGCACCAAATAAACACAAAATAGTTTTTAATGGTGAAGCTGATGAAAAACCAAATGTTATTACCGGAAATCTTGTTGTTATATTAAATGAAAAGCAACATCCTGTATTTAGAAGAGAAGGAATTGATTTATTTATGAATTACAAAATCTCCTTATATGAATCTTTAACAGGTTTTGTTGCAGAAGTTACACATCTTGATGAAAGGAAAATATTAGTAAACTGCACAAACAGTGGTTTTATAAGACATGGAGATATTAGAGAAGTTCTTGATGAAGGTATGCCAACATATAAAGATCCATTCAAAAAAGGAAATTTATATATTACATTTGAGGTTGAATATCCAATGGATTTAATTATAACAAATGAAAACAAAGAAGTTTTGAAAATCTTAAAAAAACAAAATGAAGTTGAAAAAAAATATGACTTAGAAAATAGTGAACTAGAAGTTGTTTCCTGCTCACCTGTTGATAAAGAATATATTAAAGTTAGAGTTACCAAACAACAACAACAACAACAACAAGAAGCATACGACGATGAAGATCATCAACCAGAAATGGAAGGTGGAAGAGTAGCTTGTGCTCAACAATAAACAGTAAAAAAAAAAAAAAAAAAAAAAAAAAATGATTTATCATATTTGTGAATGTAATATTTCAAAAAAAAAAAAAAAAAAAAGAGAAAAAAAAAAAAAAAAAAAAAAAAAAAAAAAAAATGAACACATAAAATAAATAAATATAGGATATGTTTATATTTTTATCAAATTTATAAAATATTAATAATAAAAATTGTTAGAAAAGGAAATATATTGTGTGTGTGTGTCTGTGAAATGAAATACGAAATTTATTAAATGTTATAATTTTTGTCCTAAAAAAAAAATATATCAATTAGTACGAATCAAAAATATAAAAATATATAACATTTTATATATATGGTATTATAGATGAATAATAAATAAAAATATTTAATTCTATCCATCATAGTGAAATACAAAAAAAAGTTGTATTGTACAAAAAAAAAAAAAAAAAAAAAAAAAAACAGAAAAATTTTTATATTTATATATTTATATATATAATATAGAAACGAAAATATATATAAATATCATACCATAACATATTTAAATACATATATATATATATATCTTTTATAGATATAAAAATGATCAGTATTTCCTTTTCACATATATCAATATACATTTCTATTTATATATTTTTATTATTTAATAAAATTAATATATAATATAAACAACATATATATATATATATATATATATATATATATATATTATACAGATTAATTATTTATATTAAATGTTCAATTTTTTTTTTATTTTTTTTTTTTTATTATTTTTTTTTTTTTTTTTTTTTTTTTTTTGGTTTCTTTTTTACATAACAAATTATTTTGTGGCTTCAATGCTAATTTATGTACATATGTATATAAAATATATGTATGTATATATATATATATATATATATATATATATATATATATATATATATGTATAGATACATATATCTACATTTGTGTATATGTTTTATATTATTATATGTATTTAAAAATATATTTTTTCTTTTTAGATATATATAATAATATATTTAAAAACTTTGAAAAAAAAAAAAAAAACTGATATAATTAAAAAAGGGAAAAAATATGTGCTTTTTCAAATAAATACATTTGTTACAACTAAATAAAAAATTGTCTTAATATATATAATATATATGTAAAAATTTTTCTTTCTAAATTTTGAAAAAATAATGAAATTTGCTATTTTTTTTTAATACACGTAAGAAAAAGGAACAAATTATATTTTTAGTTATAAAATAAAAGATGGTAATTTTTTTATCATATTCATTATTTTTTTATTTTATTTTTTTCATTATTATTTTTGAAAAATAAATTTATCTTTTTAATAAAAATAAAGCATATGGTAAAAAAAAAAAATAAAAAAATAAAAAATAAAAATATAATAAATTTTAAGGTTTACATATAAATAATAACATAAAATAAATAATTATATATGTACACATTATGAATGGATATGTAATAAGATATGTATAAACATATATATATATATATATATATATATATATATATATATATTTTTTTTTTTTTTTTTTTTTTTTTTATTATTTTAGAATGTTTCTCTCTTTTGTTTACTTTTTGAACTTCTCTTTTTTTTTTTCTTTTTATTATAATTTTTATTTTCATTAACAAAATTACATCCAGGAGGTAAGGAAGATTTTTCCCTATCTGGAAGTTTTGAAGAAAGATATCCATTTAAGTTAACTAGACCAGTAGATCTTGGTGCTCTATATATCCCTGTTTTTTTGGAATCAATACCTAGTTGTTTATTAATATATGGTTGTAAAGTAGTATGTTCTAAATTGATATCAACAGGTTCCTCTGTTTGTTGGAATTTAATTTTATTAAATGGTAAAATGATAACATTATATAATTCTTCAAAATTAATTCTACTAACTATTAAACCATTATATTTAAATATTTTCAAATTATTATCAACTCTTAATCTTGGATGAGTTGTAGCTGTTAAGAAATGTTTCCCATCATTAAAAAATTCACATATGACTGCACATGATGATTTGGTTTTTGTAATTTCTTTTTTGGTTGAGGTATTCCAAATAGATATATCTCCACTTAAGTTTCCAAATCCTCCTGTTAATAATAATTTTTCATTATAATTTAATTTGAGCGTATTAAATTTATGTCTTCCATATGAATGCGAGACATTTCCATTTTTATCATGTAGAACAATTTCTGCTGGGATTTCACCTTTACATACATAAAATTTATTTTGATTATTTGACCATATGGTATCATATATTAATCCTTTATTAGTCATAACATTTACATCCTTTAATGTTACAGTATCAATAAAATATAAATTGCTTGAACCATAATATGACTGTTTCTCTTTATCTACTTGGGTATGTATTTGTAATAATAAGGAACTCCCATTTTTATTCCACTTGAGTTTTATTTCATCTGAATTAAAAAAGTTTTTTGAGTATATGTGTTTATTTAAATTATCAATATGAAATATTTTAAAAATTGATGGATTTCCTTTACTTCCTTGTTCATATGTAGCTATTAATATTCCTTTCTTATTATTTAATTCAGGAGATATATCAAAAAATTCAATATTATCTAATTTCAGTTTGTTCACAGTTGTATTGAAATTATTATCTTTATAAATATATACTTGGTTATTAATTAGACAAGTGCATATAGATTCGCTATCACTCCATTTGAAGAAAGGCCAATTTTTGTTACTATAACTTTTGAGTGTAAGTTCTATAATAAGGTTTTCATTATATATAATATTATCATTAGTTGATTCGTTATTATCACTGTTATTATTATTATTATGTATCGGCACATTATTATTATTCATATTAATATTTTTCTTTTCTTCTTCATAATTATCATTTTCTTTTCCTACTGAATTTTCTTCACCCTTTATATTTTCACATTCTGAATTCTTTTTGTCTTTCTTTTTTTTTTTCTTAGAAGATTTTACATTTAATTTATATACATACAAATTCGTATTTGTTATATCAGGCTTGTATTGACAATGTAAAACAATGTAGTTATCCCTAGGACTCGTAATAATCCTTTTAATTTGTGTTTTTGTTTTTATACATGTCACATTTTTATTTTCACTTTTTATATCAATAATTTCGGCTACATTTAAATCACTTTTTCTTACAAGGATAATTTTTTTATAGTCATTTGTACATGTGGCTAGTTCAACATCGTCATATTCCTTATATATTTTAATACCACGATTTAAAACAAAATCATTATTAAATTTATTTGTAGATTTTTTTATCTGATTCGTATTGTTTGTATTATTATTTATTATATTATTATTTCTTATATGATTCATATCAACTTTTTTTTCATCATTCGTCATAGGAACTGTATTTTCATTTATTTTATTTTTCTCATCTTCCTCTTCACATCTTTTAATTTCATCATTAATATCATCTACAATATTTTTACTTAAATCCACATCATATTCATAAATCGTCACTTTATTTTTACTAAATGCTAAGAAATATAAATTATTATTGTTTTCATTATTATCTGGTATCATTATATCCCGTCCTTTATTAAAAAAATTTTTTTTCTTCTTTTTTTTTTACTTATTTATTATTTAATATACAAAAGTGTTAAATTATATAAATAAGTGATCATATGAATATTAACAAATATGAAATATAAATATATATATATATATATATATATATATATATATATATATATATATATATATATATATATTTATATTTATATTTATATAACTATTGAGATATCGTTAATGACTTAAATATAAATACATAAATAAATAAATATATATATATATATATATTATATATAACTTTGAGATCCATTATATGATTAATTCAAATATATAAATATATATATATATATATATATATATATATATACATTATATTTTTATTTTTTCCTTTTAATAAAACACTTGCATATAAAAATGAAATATATTTATATAAGAATATAAAAGGTATACAAAAATACATACAATTTTATATTATATTATATATACAAATATATATTCATATATTTTTCACATAATGTATTTTATATATATAATATAAGATTAAACCAAAATAATAATCAAAGAAACCCTTATTTCTATTAATTATTATTAGATCTATCTATATATATATAGATAAATACAAAAATTATATATATTATAATATATAAAATCTATTTTAAACTTATATATAAAATAATAATAGTATTTCTAATTTTTTTATTATTTATTTATTCTATTCGTGTATATAATATCATATATATATATATATATAATACATATATTTTTTTTTACAAGTGGTATAAATAATTTTAATCTTTTTTTAAAATAAATTTCAATAATTCAAATTAAAAAAAATAACACATTATTATATTTATATCCAAATAGATGATGATATTATTATTGTTTATTATAAATATTTTACTATTATTTTATATACAATTCAACTTATATATATATATATATATATTATAATATATTCATATAGATATTATAAATTTTGATATAATTATTTTTATTTTTTTTTTTTTAGGTAAAGAAAAAATATAAAATTATACAAATAAATATATATATATTATATATATATATTTTATATATTTTTTTTATGTATATATAGGAAACAAAAAAAAAAATTTTAATGCATACATTATATTATAATATATATATATAATATATATATAAAACATATATTAAATATATTATATTATGTATGTAAAAAGAAATTATTAAAATAAAAAAATGAGGCATTCCATTTTAAATTAAAAAGAAAAAAAAATCTTATATTAAAAAATATTATATATAAAATATAATATATAAATATTTAATATATATGTAATAATATATATAATATATCTATTATTTACCATAAAAATAAAATATATTATGAAAGGAAGGATAAAATGTTTTCTTCTACTTATATATTATATAATATATATTATATATATATATTATATATATATATATATATATTTATATTTTATTGCAATAAATATTTATTATATAAATAAATATTATTATATAATAATTTTTGTTAGGAAAAAAATATTATGAAGAAAAAATAACCAAGTTTTTTTTTTTTTTTTTTTTTTTTTTTTTTTTTTTTTTTATAATATATACAGTATAAATAATTCAAAAAGAAAATTATACATATTATATATATATATATATATATATATTTATTTATATATATGTATTTTCTTTCTTTTGATATTATTTATTTTAATTTTTTGTTTTCCATTTTGATCTTTTATTTTTCGTGTATTTTATATTATTTTTTAACTGGAGTATTATATTTATTATATGAAAGGATAAATTTAAATACCCTAATATACATTACAATATGCAGATGCTTTTTATATTTATTTTAAACCTCTTGAACAAATTTAGAATTAATTTTATATTGCTTTACAATTTTTTTTCCATATGAAATAAAATGTTATGATAGAGCTAGTTAACCATTTTTTATGAATATTATTTTGACTTATAATTTAATATAGTGAAATTTTTTCTTTTTTGTAAAATTATTAAAATGTACCTTTTAAAATAAAAACTTTTTGTCCATTCAAATAATTTGTTCTTTTATTTTATATATAGAAAAATATATGTTAATAGATAATTTATAAATATTAGTGTGTAAACTGTTACAAGCTTAACATATACTATTTTACCTTACTTTTCTCATATGTTATTTTTAAATAAACAAATATGTATTACTTTTAATAAGGGCACTTAACTTTCCATCCCCAAAAAAAAAGAAAAAACATTAAATAAACTTATTTTTATAAATACATGGAATATATAAATATATATATATATATATATTATAGGTAAATATCTTAATTATTATATTTTATATTTCTAATAAAAGAATATGTTGTTTTTAAATTTTTATTTTTATTACGTCTTATAAGAATGTATTTACCCATAAATTAAAATTATAATTTTCTTGAATGATGTAAATAAATCATTTGTTATTTCTCCTTTTTTTTTTTTTTTTTTTTTTTTTTTTTCATTTTTTTAATATTTTAAAATACCAAAAATTAAGCTTTATAAAAATTTATTTAAAAAAAAAAGAATATATATATATATATAATATAATATTATATAATATAAAAAAAATGACATTCAAAATAAAATAAAAAAAACAAGTGGAATAACAAAAATATAAAAAAGAAAAACAAATATGAAAAAAGTTATTAATTCTTTATAATTAATCCGTAAGGTTTGATAATAAAAAAAAAAAAAAAATTGAATAATAATAATATGTCATTTTAAAAAATCAATGAAATAAATAAATATATATATATATATATATATATTTGTATATGTATATATCATATATGTTTAATAATATTCCCTAAATTATTTATACATTTAAGAAATCTGTAAAATATAATTCAAAATATTAATATATTTAATATAATATTAATTGTCTGATTTATCAAAACATGCTTCTTTATGTGCTTCATCCAGAACAGCCTTTGTAACTTTGGAGCATTTTTTCTTGTAGCATTCTGACTTAATAACTTTCTAAAAAATTAAAGAAAAGTATAAATGAATAAATGAATAAATACGTATATACACATACACATATATATAACATATAATATATATATATATATATATAATATTGTTCTTATATGTAAAAGCTCTATTTATAAAATGTAAAAATGAGCACACGAATATTATGTTATCATATAATTACCTCCATGCATTCACACTTTAAGAAACATTTTCTAACTAATTCTTCAAAACTTGTAAATCCACATTTTTTTAAACAATCATAATTTTCTTCATTTTCATCATAAACGGTATCATCGTCATCTACGTTTCCTTCAAAGGTTGCTTTTGAATCTATAGATTTATACATTGAAACATTTTCAGGAGAAGCAGCTAATTTCTTATTACCCCACTCAATAATATCAATATATGATTGTGTAGCAAAATTACGTATATCTGCAATGGAATGAGTTTTACCCAATTGTTGTATGGCTATGGCTAACAAAACAGCTGTACACATTCTTGCTACAAATAAAAACCATGTGTCATTTCTATAAACCCATGATTGTAATGGCAAAAATGATTCTACTACATTACATTCTTCATCAAATAAATTTGGGAATATCCAATAATCTACACCAAAAAACCAGAAGAAAATAAAAGCAACTAATCTTCCTACTATGATTATTGATATTAATGTTAAGAATGCTACTGAAATATGCCATAAAGCTAATTTTAATCTGAGTGGCCAAACTGGAAACATACAACAAATTAAAACTATACTTATTAAACTTATTAACATAAAATATTGTAATTTTTTATTTCTTTCATGTACTAATATATAAAAACTTGTTTTATCAAAATTTTGTTTTGAAGTCATAATTAATCGTTTTGGCCATTTAGGTCTTTTATAAACACCATTTTCATCTTTTTCATTTATTCCTTTTATTGGTTTATATTGAGCTTTATAAATATATCCTTTTTGTATGAACATGTCAGCAAATTCTTCAATTTCTTTCATATCTGATAAATTTCTATTTATAAATAAATTAGGAAATTTCTTTTTTAACATTTCACCATTAGTACTTAAAAAATTTACAAAATCGTCACCTCTAAAATATTCTACTGCTCTCTTTCCAACCTCCGCTGCACTTTTCACTTTTACTCCTGCATTGAAAGCGCACTTAAGCACTCCAAGCATATCAGGATCTAATTCCTAAAAGGTCAACAATATATATATATATATATATATATATATATATATAATTCTTATTAATATCTGTATATAGTTACATATTTTATATAAATTTTCTTTATAATATTAAATATATATGCGTAACAATAATATATAAACTTAATTAAGAAATTAATACATATATATATATAAATAAATATATATATATAAAGTTTATAGCCCTTACCTCCATTCTGTTACTCATTTTCTTATATTAATGAAACGAAAAAAACAATAAAAAATGAGACATATATATAATATATATATTTATATATATGTATATATATATATATATATATTCATATAATATATTTATTATATTTAAAATTATATATTTTCTCTTTTTTTTTTTTTTTTTTTTTTTTCTCTTTAAGTAATAATATTTTATAAACACAATATCATTATATTCTCTTCAGATGATACAAAAGTATTTATAATAATTTTTATTTTAATTTCACAATTGATAATAGCACCACTTTATATATTTTTTTTTTTACAATATTTATATATATTATATATATAAATATAATATAATATATATATACGGTATCTTTTATTTTAATATTATTATTATTTTTTTTTATTTTTTTTTTTTTATTAATGGAAATAATTTTTATAAAAATATATTAATTATGACTTCTTATTTTTTCTCTTAAAAATGTATTAATATTTTAATATTGTATGAAATATATTTTATTTTTCGTTTCTTTTCGTCATATAATATTGTATGTATATTATTTACATTGAATAATAATAAATATATTTATGTATATATAATATTATATATCAAATGTATTATATAAATATATTATTATATATATTATATGGTATATATTTAATATATATTATTATATATATGTAATGAAAATAATTTTAACATTTCAGTGAAACTGTATTATATAATAATAATATATATAATATATTATATATATTATATATATATATTATATAATATATATATAATAATACATTTTGTATTTCATTTATATATACTTCAAATATTTATTTTACTTATTATATTCTTATTTTTCCATTTTATTTTCTTTGTGCACAAAAATATTTTTTCTAATTAAAAAATAAAACGTATTATATATATTATTATTTTTGAAAATCTTTTGGAGAAAATTAGAAGAAATATGATACGGAATATATACATATAAAAAAAAAATTAAAAAATAATATAAATGTAAATTTTAATTCTTCCGTTATTTTTATTTTATTATATATATATATATATATATATATATATAATTTATATATATGATTGTATTTCTTATTAAAACAATTATAAAAATAAGCTATAATATTTTATAATCTAGTATAAAAAATAAAATATTTACATATACATATATATATTATATTTATATGTAATAGTATTCTATATATATATTTCATATTATTGAACCTTTTATTAAAAAGAAATATATTATTATACATTCAAATATTTTCTCATTTTAAGTACATAAATATATATACCTAATTACATATAAGAATAAATGAGCATATACACATATGTATAAATTAATATCGCATAGATGAAATAAGGAATCTCCTATATAAAGGACGCAAAAAAAAAAAAAAAAAAAAAAACTATAAATAATAAATAATATAACTTAAAAAATACATACATATATATATTTTTTTTATACCTTTATTTTATTTATGAATAAAAAATAAATAAGAGACAAGTTAAAATGAGGTTTAGAGTATCTTTTATTAAATAAAAAAAAAAATTAAAAAGACTTATATAAAAATCGTTTAAAATTTTTTTTTTGAGAAATTTTATATATTATATAAAACTAGACAAAAATATCAAATGAACCATGAAAAAACATATTAAATGAAAGAAGAAATGTGAAGAATATATATATAATATTTCTCAGAAATTATTACATATATATATGAATTAATATTGAGCATACAAACAAGATCATTAAAAAAAAAATTCTTAAAAATACATAACGTCACATATATATATATATATAAATCATATATTTTTATAAAATATCCAAATTAACGTCGTTAGCAAATAAAAATATATATATCATTTCTTTTTCCTTGTAATGTTTAATTTTTATCATTTCACACTTCAGTATTTATATTTGTGTTTCATATAAGACTTATGAACCTTTTAATATTAAGATGTACTTAGAATTTTTTTTTTTTTTTTAAATACGATAATAGAGTATCTTTTTTTTTTCTATTTTAAATATAGATGTTTCTAATGATGTTCAAAATATGTTACATAGAAAATAATTTTGTTCACTCCTTATATTATCAGTAAATTATTAATGTTTCTTAATACAATTTTTGTTCTTACTGGTTTATCAAAAAGATAAAAAAATAAATATATTAATTAAAATACACTTAAAACCATGATTCTTAAAAATATAATTATGTATAGTTTTATATATTTATTTCTTAATTATATGAAAGAAATAAAATCGAAAAAATGGTAATTTAATTTTTGGTGCTCGTCGCACCGAAGGAGGAATCGAACCTCTGCGCAGAAAAACTACGCCAAATGATTTGAAGTCATACTTAGCAACCATGCTAACTCATCGGTGCATTGCTTAAGGTAAATATAAAATATAGTGTATACTTTAGCAGGAAAACAAAAAAAATTAAAATTTTTTATACATTAATATATATATATATATATATATATATATATATAACATTATAATCATATTAATCATTGACATAAGCCTATATTTCTAATCTTAAATGAACTAAGAATAGGCTATAATTTTAATAAATATTAAAATGTTACATATATAAATATAAATGCCTTTATACCTTATTTTATATATATGTGTAATATTTAAAAAAGAAAAAAAAAGAAGGGTATGAAGAAAATCCATCACATTACAAGACATTTATAATACTTAATATTTTTTTTATTAATTCTGTTTTTATGCAATTAATTCATAAGCAAAAAATTAATGAAATAAACACATTATATGTATTGATATGTATTTGAATATGTTATATTGGAATATGTTTATACTTAATATTTTATATATATATATATATATATATATTTTGTTATTTCCTTACCTTTTCATATTTATATATTTTTTTTTTTTTTTCGCCAAATATTACAAAAATATATATGAAATTGCGTGATAATAATGTACAAAAAGTAATTTATATGAAAAAAATAATATATACCTTATACCAAAAAGGAAAAAAAAAAATAAAAATAAAATAAAATCAAATCAAATCAGTAAAATACATTTATAATATGAATTATAATTAATTTTATGTAGAAATATAAAAAAAATAAATAAAAACTATAATATATAGTATATATATCATTTTTATTGATTAAAATATATATGATTATATTATAATTTTGCATAATGTAAAAAATAAAAAATATATATATATAATTAACATAATTCTTTAAAAAAAAAAATAAAAATTCTTTTTATTTTAATTTTAAATAATATATATTTATATATATATATATATATATATATATATATAATTTAATTTTTTTTTATATTTTTTTATTTTTAACATGCTTTAAATTTATTGTAAAATAAGTTATGGGTAATTGGCGCAGTTGGTTAGCGCGCGGGTCTCATAATCCCGAGGTCGTGAGTTCGATCCTCACATTACCCAACCGGGCCTAAGATGTAATGCCTTAGCCTATAAAATCATAAAAACACCTGTTGCCTCAACACCAACATCTGTTATTTTATTTATTTTAAAATATTTTATATATATATATTTAATTTATTATTATAATTTTAAAAAAATAATAAATTTTTCCTTTTTTTTTTTTTTTTTTTTTTTTTTTAAATTCATTCAAAATAAGTGTCAATAATTAGGAATATAATATATATACCTATATATTTTTGAAAAAAAATTATATTTTTTTTTATCTTTTTTAATAATTTTGGAAAATAATAACATTACATAAATTATTAATATATTATTTAAATATATAATAATATTATAATTAAATAATTAACAACTTCTAATTGACTTTTGAAGAAATGTATTTTGGTATTATAAACTTTAATATATGATGCTACAAATTTTTATTTTAAAAGTATAGAAATAAATAAATAAATAAATACTTAGAATTATTAATATATCTATCATATTAAAAAGGATTCCATTATATTAATTATAAAATAATTGCTATTATATATAATCCCTTAGTATTAATTTCAGTTTTTTTTTTTTTTTTTTAATTTTAAGAAATACAGTTTTATGATTATATTACTAACAAATAAGAATAAAAGAGAAAACAAAGAATAATGAGAATGTATTATTTTAGTCCATTTCTTTTATCATTTTATATATAATTATCATAATAATATCATTATTATATATGTTTTTATAATTAATACATTTTTTCGAACTATATCATAATTAAAATTTTAAAAAACGAATTATAAAATGTATACAACGGTTTTTCTCTTTTTTCTTTTTTATTATATTTTAAAAGTCTAACGTGATCAGAATTAATAATTTATATTTTATTTATATTTATAATATCATGATAATGCAGGATAATTTTAACAATGGTATAAAATTATTTAAATAATTATAAATTCAACAATAATAATGTATATTTTGTAAACCAAATAACCATAATTATGTATATATATGTATGTGGATATATATATATATATATGTGTTCTTTTTTCATTTTAAATATAAAACATATTATTAAATGTTATAAATTCAATATAAAACGATGAGAAAATATAACATTTTATAATATATACGATATTTAACAAAAATTACACTTAAATAAAAATGTATATTTAAATGTTATATATATTATATATATATATATATATATATATTTATACACATCTAATAATATTATATGACACGAGTAAAAAATTCGTTGATACCATTTTTTCATTTATATTATTATATGTATATATAAATATACATTTTTTTTTTTAAAGTATAAAAAATTACTCTTGTGTGCAAATAGGGATAATATATTTATGTAATTATGCAAAATATAATTTTGTAAAATAAAAAAAATATATAAAAATTATAATATATATGTATATATTTGTTTTTTTCATACATAATAAAAATGACGTACAATTTTTTTTTTTCATTTATTATACAGTGTTTTTATTTTTCCAAATATTTTGTGCACGCACTTTACATTTTTATTTTTTACAGTATATTTATTATTATGAATAATATAATAAATATTTCTTATGATATATATAACATTAAAAAAAGAAAATAACATAAAACATAAAATACAATTTCAAATTGTATGTGCACATGTAGAAGTACTTTTTCTTAAAATACTCATACATATATTATTCTACAAATATATAAATATATATATATATATTAAATATATAAGTTAACATATTTATTTGTAAATATATTTTTAATGTTTTACTTTCATATGTTGTTGTTGTGCCTTTAAAATGTACAGTTTTATATATTTTAAACACATATATTATATATATATATAATATATTTTATTTTTTATTTTTAAAATAAAAAATTTTTATAAATTAATTTCCATTATATATATATATATATATATATATATATATATATATTATATATATTATATTTTTTTAAATAGTAATATATTTAACATAAAATTCATTCCTGTTAATATTGATTCCTTGTTTTTTTTCCATAGGAAAATATAAATTTATATATATGTTAATTTATAAAATACTATATATGCACTCCAATATATATAATATATATATATGTATATATATATTATATATATTATATATGTATATATAAATATATATATATATTATATTTATATATTTATATATTTAATTTTATAATTTCTTTTAATAAACATAAAAAAAAATTTTTTTTTTTTTAATTTCCACGTTTTTCCAGGATTATTTTTTAAATTTTATTTCTTAAAGTAGAAACCAGAAAAAAAAAAAAGAAAAAAGGATAAAAAAGAACGCTCATTTTATTATCAATTTTGAGGAAAATGTTATTTATATAAATAATTTCCTTTAAAAAGAAAAAATTAAATAGTATATTTAAATATATTATTTATTTATATATTTATTTATGGTGTTTGTTTGTTTGTTTTTCTTTCTTTTTTTTTTTTTTTTTATATCTTATTTTTTTTTTATAGAAAAGTATTTTTGTGTTCAAAATGAATAATTTGTAAAAAAGAAAAAAAAAAAAAAAAAAATTTATATAATACTTATATATAAATACTTTTTGAAAAATATATTTTAATTTTTTTTGAAAATTAAAAATAAAAATGAATAGTATGAACACATATTCCCCTTTATATAGTTCCTATGAAAATATAAATATATATAAAAAGAATAGGAAATTTGAAGAGGATAATTATGAAACATCAACTGCTAATATATCTTGTGATTCTAAGGGAAGAATATTAGTAAAAGGTAATAAATTTATGATACAAAGAAATATAAATATATATATATATATATATATGTATACATATGTTAATATATATTTTATAATTCTCTATTTTGTGGGTGTAATTTATAATATTATACATTAAATTTTTAACCAAAAAAGAATATAATATTTGTATATATATATATATATATATATATATATATATTTTGTATGTATGGTTTTATATATATTTTTTAATTAATATATATTTTATTTTTAACTTTTTGACCTTCTCAAAATATGAAATTAATATGCAAAATGATTTTCAATTGTTTTTTTCTCTATTTCGAAAATGTGCATTAAAACTATATATTTATTTTTTTTTTACTTAATATATTTTTAATTCATAATATATTATTTTTGGTTTTTGGTTATCGTCTAATTTATACAAAACATAATTTTTGATAACCATACAAAAATGAATTTTACATTATTTTTAGTTAATTAAAAATATTTCCTTTCGTACACACACATATATATATATATATATATGTAATATTTTATTAATTCAAAAACATTTTATCTTTTTTCATTTTTTTTGTTTTTTCATCCTCTTTATATAAAATGTAATCATTTTTATTATATGTAAATAGATATTTATATGTGTATGTATTTTTTAACCTTATATTTATATATGTTGTGCATTTGTTGAACTATATCCGTCTTTTTCATTTATATATAATTATATATATGTATACATTAATTTCTTTTTTTTTTTTTATATACATTTTTGAAAGATATATATTAAAATATATTACTAGTTGTGTCTTTGAATTTTTTTTTTTTTTTTTTGTCTATTCATTATTTTTTCATTTTTCCTGTATATATATTTATATATTTATATTTATTTATTTAATAATATTTGAGAATATGGCGAGATCATACATTATACGACTATGCCAATATTACATATATTAATGTTTTTCTACATTATTGGTATATATACTTTGTACATATATAATTGCATATATATATATATGCACAATATATTTTGAATCCTTTAAATGTTATATTATCTTATTTTACTTATTCATCTATTTACTTCTTTTTTTTTCTTTTTCTTTTATATATTTTTAGAAAGTGAAAATGATAGAAACGAATCTATACAGAAAAAGCAGATGCTTAGTTCAATGGATAATAGAAAAACGAATAAATCTGAGAAACATAATATTTCTTCTTATTATAAAATGAGAAAAAAAGCATCCAATCATTTAAAGGATAAAGAAAAATTGAATAATAATATAATATATGCGAAAAATCCACATGCTAATAGGTATGATAAATATTATTCTTTGAATATGAACATCATGAATAATATGAATAATATGAATAATATGAATAATGTGAATAATATGAATAATGTGAATAATATGAATAATGTGAATAATATGAATAATATGAATAATGTGAATAATATGAATAATATGAATAATGTGAATAATATGAATAATGTGAAGAGTATGTATAATAATAATAATAATAGTAATGTTTATTATCGAATTAGTAGACAAAATATAAATGGGAAGGAAAGATTATTAAATAGGTATAATATCATGAGGCCACAAAGGTCAGCTGATATGTTAATTAGGAATTACTTATATAATGATTTACCATATGAAATAAATCAACAAAATTTAAATAAAAATATAAATGATAATAATGCAGGATCATTTGATAATTTAAATAAAACAGTATTTGAGAATTATAATAAAAATATATTGGATGAATATAATAGAAATATTATGCAATATTACAATAGCAATTTAAAGAATTATCGTAATTCATCCTTTGATAATATATATACAAGATATAATAATAATAATAATAATAATAATGTTTATAGTAATAATAATGTTTATAGTAATAACAATATTTATAATAATAATAATAACAATGATAACATTAATAATTCTTTTCAATTTAGTAAACAAGAAGGGCTTATGAAAATTTACAGTAATAATAATAGAAACATGAACGATTATGTTGTTAAGACAAGTAATATAACACGAGCAGCAGATAACACATGTGCTCAGGAACAAATTAATATTCCTACGTATAATAAAACCGTTTTATTAAAATCATCCCCAAATACTGAAAATACTTTTAACAAAACCTTATCAAATATTTTGAAAGAACAACCAAAAAGAAGTAGTATGTTTTCTTTTAATTCTTCTGATTTTTTTAAAGATTTTGGGAAATTAAGAAAAAACTTTGTAGGCAAAAAAAAAAATAAAATAAATAAAGATATTGTAATAAATGGGAATATTTTTAATAATAAAATAATAGATAATAATACATCAAATGCAAAGAGTGAAGGGAATAGTACTCTTCATAAAATTTACAATTTTATATTTCCATCAAGTGTAAAAAAATTACAAAAGAAAAAACAAAAACTACAAGTAATAGAAGATAAGGAAAAGAATTCCAACAGAGCGGTTGTAATGCCTTTAAAAAATAAGATAATATATATAAATGATGCAAATATAACAAATGATAAATTTAAGCATTCTTTTGAAAATTATAATTATCATCAAACTAATATTCCTTTTGTAAGTGTAACAAATTATATGAATAAGGATTCAACAAAAAATGTCAGGAGTTTTTCTTCTTTCGACGTTAAGGAAAGAATATCTCCAAGGGTTATACGAAATGGTAATATAAACAATAATAAAAATAATAATATTAACAATAATAATAATAATATTAACAATAATAATAATAATATTAACAATAATAATAATAATATTAACAATAATAATAATATTAACAATAACAATAATATTAACAATAACAATAATATTAACAATAACAATAATATTAACAATAACAATATTAACAATATTAACAATATTAACAATGATTTTGTGAACGATAGTAATATTAACAAAACTGTTAATATTCATAATAATAATAATAATCTAAATAATTATAGTAATACTATGAAGTCAGTGGCAAAAAATACACAAAAATTATCGGCGCAAAAAAATTCCTTGGTTAATGATAAACATCATACATATCATGAAAAATTAATAACCAACATTTATCAATTTACAGGAGGTCAGTCACAAAAAAGTTGTAATATTAAAAATCAAAATGTTAAAGAAGAAAAAATAAATAACACACAAATATCATATATTAATAATACAGCATATAATGATTATACTAATTTGCCAAATGTAGAAACATATGTGCTTTCTGAAAAGAGTAATAATCTAGAAAATAAAGAAGATAACAATATAAATGAAAAATTTAAAAATGATAACAATGTTGATAAAAAAAATAATGATGAAAATAATATCATAAAACATAATGTTAATCAAAATAATAATGAAGTAATAGTAATGAATAATCAAACAGAAGAACAAATAAATGATAATAAATTTATAAAACCATTAAATAATATAACAGGAATAGATCCAAAAAAAAAAAATATATACAATACAGTTATGCATATAAATGACAAAATGGATTTGAATAAACACGATTATAATTATAATTATAATAATATAATTCCACATAATTATATAAACAGTTCAGATAAAATGACAAATAATTCTTTGCATATTAATAAAAAAGCTGATGATATTTTTCAAAATATGATATCTAATAATGATACTAATGTACCATGTGTATATGTAAATAAATATATAAATAATATTTTTCAAAATAATAATCCATCAAATGTTACAAATTATATTAATACAATTAATATGAATAAAGCACCAATAACTATTGATGAAAATAGTAACAAATTGGATAATAATATTAATTATGAAAATGTTACCAAAAATATGATTTATAATAATTACACAAATAATAATGTATTATATATAACAAAGGAGAAAAGTGATAATAAGCTTAACAATTCAACAAACCATTTAAATGATTTAAAAAATAATTATTACGTTATAAATCCTTCATTATTATATATCCATAACAATAATAATAATATTGAGTGGAATAAACAATATACAAATAATTTTAGCAAACCAAATTTTTTAGATAAATTTTTTTATGAAAAAAAAGTGGAAAGTATACAACCACATCATTTAAATCAATATTATTATAATAATCAAAATGTAAAATATAATCCTTCACATATTAATATATTAGAAAATAAATATGTGAATCAATTTACAAACCAAAATGAAAATTCACTATATAATTTTACAACACATCATAATAACATAAAAAATAATAATATAGATAATATATTATTATTGGATAAAGCAATAAGAAATCAATCGATTTATTACAATAACAATAAAGGAGACGATGAAACAAAA
This sequence comes from Plasmodium falciparum 3D7, assembly GCF_000002765.6. NCBI lineage: Eukaryota > Apicomplexa > Aconoidasida > Haemosporida > Plasmodiidae > Plasmodium > Plasmodium falciparum. Next base: position 1,553,371 of record NC_037283.1, read on the forward strand.
AGTGCGGAACACACTACTAATCCTTCCATAAATTTATTAAAAAATAATTATGAAGATAAAAATAAAAGTAATTATGTACATTCAATTGTATCTATAACTGATAAAGACAATTCAATATATGCAAAAAATAAATATGCAGAAGTGGTAACTAAAAATAATGAAAAAAGAGAAGATGCCATTCACAAAAAGGATGAACAGTATATTTTTAATAATAATGATAATAATAATGATAATATTCACAATAATAATATTCACAATAATATTCATAATAATATTCACAATAATATTCATAATAATATTCATAATAATATTCATAATAATATTCACAATAATATTCATAATAATATTCATAATAATATTCATAATAATATTCATAATAACATTGATGTTTCCTCTAGGGAGAATTTCTTCCAACATGATATTCAAAATACAAATCAAATTAATAATAAAACAATTCTTGATATAACACAAAATGAAAAACCAAACGCAACAAATGAAAAATGCTTGGACATAAATAACAAAGAAAAGAAGAAAAAAAAAATTAAAAGCGTTCATTACGATATGGATGAAATATTGTCCTTAAAATGTAAAGTTTATGATGAATTAGATACATGCCTTAAATGTATAAACAATTTGACCAAAAATAAAAAGTTATATGAACAATTAAAAAAATATAAGCATAAGCTTGACAAAGATACCAAAACAAAAAAGTTATATGACGAATGTACATCCGAAAAAACGGGTTCCTATTACACTATGAAAGATTCGTACATATCATCATTATTATGTAATGAATATAAATTAAATCATATATTAAATAAGAGTAATAACAAAGTATCTGACGATAAACACATTTTATCTTACAACCATCATCATAACAAAAATAATAATATCAATGATATTAATAATATTAAACATATTAGTAAATTTGTTAATAAGGATAATGAGAAAACTTTGAATAATATTAATATTTTAAATCATAATAATAAAGATCCAAACAGTGGCGTTTTCTTACCTAGTGATAATACAGAAAGTGTTATTTACAATATGAACAGAAATAGAAAATTATGCGATAACAATTTTAATGTATCCAAACATGTTTTATATAAAGATTCGAAAGGCACTGATAGCACAAGAACAAATTTTTATGATGATTATAGTATGTCCTATGTAAAATCAAATGTAGATAATGTTGAAAAAAAAGAAAAAATCAAAAATAATATAAATATATCTGATAAATATTTCTTATCAGAAACTGATTCTCCATATATAGGGAAAAAAAAAGCTTTAATGATTACATTAAATTATAATGGTTTATTAGAAGGATGTGTAAATGACACTGTAGATATGTGTGATCATTTAATGCAACGTTTTGGATTTAATGATTTTATATTATTGAATGATTGTAATTTATGTTATAGAAATTTTGTTACACAAAAAGCAAATAAAAAAAATATATTAAGTAATTTACATAATTTTATTGTTAATTCAAATAATGGAGATATATTATTTTTCTATTTTTGTGGTTATTCTATAAAATTGATAGATTCCAAATTTACAGAAAATTATAATTTTGCTTTACTTCCTCAAGACCATTCAAAAAATAATTATATATATTCAAATGAAATATTTAATATAATAAAAAAATTACAAGGAGGAAAACAATTATGTATAATATTTGATACTACATATACTTCATATTTTGTTCCAGTACCTACTTCAATAACTTATAATAAAAATATGAATACAACTGAAATATATAAATATAATAATTTTTCTTCTAATCAAAAATATTTAAAATCGTTGAAAACTTTTGGGAAAATAAGAGATAGAAATGTTGATTCGATTTTTGTTGAAAATATTAAAAAACCATTATTATATGAAATTTATAAAAAGGAAAATGATACTAATACAAATGATAAAATCATCCTTGTCCCATCAATCTTTTTCTTTTCTCCTGATTGTAATGATAGAAATGATTTTGAATTTTCAATCAAAAATAAAGTCAGAGGTAATAAACTATAACACATACTATAAGAAAATAAATATGTATATGTAAATGAATAAATAAATAAATATATATATATATATATATATATATATATATCCTTATGCATAGTTGTATATTTCTTTTTATTTATTTTTTATCTTAATTATAATTTTTTTTTTTTATTTCCCTTTTATATAACCCTTTTTAGGTTTATTGACATACTGCTTAGGTAAAGCGATCGAATTGCTGAAAAACGATTTTTCTTATCATGATTTATTTGTTGCTGCATCTCAAATATTAATTGATATAAAGAAGGAATATAATTTGAAATATGTAAAATTTAAACTGTCCTTTTTAAATGAGTACTCACCAGATGACATCAAATTTTTATCACACGAAAGTCTTTTCTTAAAGAAAAAACTACAACTAGATGAACCTTTATGGAAACCCTCCTTAAAATTGAACAATTTAAATCAATATATTCAAGATATTTGTAATATGGATGAAAGGAAAATGTTAAAAAGTTCAAAAAAAAAATGTTTGCTAATTTTTATAAAGGATATTAAATTTTATACGTACAAAAATATAGATACAAAAAATGAGTACTTTGTAAGTTGCTTTATTAAAAACAAGAATGTCAACATATTGTGTGTCAGGTAATATATAAACATAAAAAAGCATATCCCACTTAAATTATGCATGCCAATATTAATATATATATATATATATATATATATATATGTTCATATTTTATTTTTAGACGTAATAATACAAAAGAACAAAGAATTGTTCAAGATAAAATATTTTTCCTAGAGTACATTACATTGAATGTAACACATATGGTAAGAAAGACAAAATCGATATATATTACAAAAAATTTTAAATTTTATGTTCATCTAATATTAATAATGTATGAATATATTATTTTTTATGTACAGGAAAATGCCAATATTTATGTAGAATTATTTAAGAAAAAAAAGAAAAATTATTTTGTAGCAAGGAGTATATTTAATATAAGGTACATATATATACATATATATATATATATATATATATATATATATATATAATTATTTGAAGTAATCTTATTTGATAATCTCATTATCCATATTTCATTATTTTTTTTTTTTTTTATAGAAATGTGAATGGAAAATTCTCTCTTTCGGATGAAAAGGTATTTACACAAAAAAAAAAAAAAAAAAAAAAAAAAAAAATACATCCATAATATGATATGTATTAATGTAAAACTCCCTTTATAATATACCTATATATATATATATATATTTATTTATTTTCATTTTTTTTCTTTTTAGAAAAATATTATTGGTATTATCGATTTGAATATTAAATGTGTTTCCTAAGGATATTTGTTCTTTATTAAATTCCACTCCATCTTTAAATTTTTGTGTTTATGTTTGTTTTATTTATATATAAAATGATAACCTTCAATTTGAATAATTGAATATGATGTTTGTATTATTCCGTATATATATGTAACCATAATTATTTAAATATAACCATTATATTTGTAAACACATATATATATATATATATATATATATTTGTGTATGTGTTGTTTTCAATTTTTTTGTTTGAATAATGATGAATATATTATTGTCATTTTATTATCCGCTTTCAGGATTTTATATAATTATTATTATAAAAAGTATAATAATATTTTTTAATAAATCCGTCATTTTTTTTTTTTTTTTTTTTTTTTTGTCTTTTTTTTATAAACCCAAAAAGTTTTGAAATAAAATAATTCGTTTTAAAAAAATTTATAATATTTGTATTATTAAAAAAATATATATAAATTCCTTGAAAATTATGTTTTAATAGATAGGTATAACCCTATTTGAATAAATAAATATTTTCATATATTATTAAATAAGCAGATCTAAAAATGGAAATTTCATTTTAGAAAATATGTTAATTATTCAAGGTTGTGTTATTTGTTAATTAAACATATGTAATAAAAAGAAAAAAAAATTATAAGGTTAAATAGTTTCCTTTGACAAATATTAAAACAACAACAAAAAAAAAATTATAAAAAAATAAAAGAAATAATCAAAAATTAAAAAGAAAAAAATAAAATATAATAATAATATATAATAAAATAAACGAAAAATAAATAAATGTATAATATATATATTATATATTTTTTTGTTAAAAACACATGGGTAGTAGGGACTCCTCAATATTTCGCAGAATTTCTCGAACCTTCGTTAATATATTTTGATCTTTACATATAATCTCTCTATTATCCATGTCAACAAAAACTTGTACATCATTATTATTATTATCCTTTGCATTAAATTTTAAGATTTCATTTATTTCATCATGTTGTTTTAAGTCAACAGCTATAATTTTTGAAATATAATCAAATAGAATTTGATCATAAGAGAAGAGATTTATTTGCTCATCCAAATAAATATTATTTGTATTAGAATCTTCAACATTTTGATCTTCACATACATTATCATCTTTAAAATTCTGTGAATTTTCATTATCATTATTTTTTAGTTTTAGTTGTTCTTTTTTTTTAATCATTTGTAACGTTTTTTCTTTTAAGATTTCTTTTGAGATTCTCTCGACATTAGTAAAATTTTCCTCAACATAAGATATAATCATTTCATATATATTATGATCAGTAAGCACATCAGCAATAGGAATAGAATTTTGATTTGTATTCATTGTTTCTAAAAATTCAAGAATTAAAAAATTAATACTGTCTGCAATTAAGTCATTTAACGGACTTGATAACCAATTAATTTTGATCATTTTATCGTCTTTACAATAAATAATTTTAATATCTTTTACAATAATAAGATTATCATCCATATGTGTTTCTTCGTATACATTAATAATTACATTATATAATAAATCAAATCTATACGGAAAGCTTATATTAATAGTTTGATCAATCATGGCTGTTTTTAAATTTGTATATTCATAAATATCATTAGGATAAATAAGAATAGGTACATTTTGTGGTTCTGTAATTATAATTCCTTCAATTTGATTATTTACATTATGTTTTTCATTTGAAATATTATTATTTATATTATGTTTATCATGTTCATCAACTTTATTTTTCTTCTTATCTGAAATTTGTAAATTTTCTTCATCATTATTTATATCACCCATTTCATTCTTTACAGATATATGTTCATCATTAGCTATCATTTTCTCTTTTTTCATTTTTAATCCTTCTAACTTAATTTTTTTATTAATTTTTTTAATATGTTCAGATAATTTTCCCAACGAAATAAGAGAATCATTTTGTTCAAAATGGAAAGACAATTTCTGTAAAAGTTCAGGAGTAAAAACAGATAAATATTGTTTTTCTTCTATTAATTTATTTTTCAATCTATTTAATTCATTCTTATCACCGTGTACTAAAACAACATTAGGACATTTTAATTTTTCTATGAAAGTTTTGGTTTGATTGAAATCTGAATGAGCACTAAATGATATTTGTTCAAATCTACATTTTCTCTTAACAACTTTATCATTTATTGTTACAAATTCAGGTTCTGTTTTTAATTCATCTGCTAGGGTACCTTTTACGGTATACCCTGTTAATATAACACCACTTTTTTTATCTGAGGCAATAATATTAAAAATATTTTTTGATATTCCATTTTGTAGCATACCAGGGGAAGCCATAATAACACATGGGTTATTGTCTTGATATAAATAACTAGATATTGATTCAAGTGATTTAGCATATTTCACATATTTAAAATTAAATGGGTTTTTTCCTTCATTAACTACCTTCTTTACAAATTCACCACATAAATTTATAAATGTTTCATAAATACATAATGATTTAGTAGCCATCGAAGATATATAAAAGATTGGAATATTTTGTAAATGTTTATTTTTATCCCAGTGTTCTTCTAATATAAGTAATAATTCTTGAGCTCTACCTAAAGCAAAGACAGGTAGTAACACTTTTCCTTTATTATTTATCATACTTGTTAAAATATTTAAAAATCGTATTTCTCTTTTTTTTCGATCATCATGAACTTTAATACCATATGTACCTTCACATATTAAAACATGTACATCAATATTTGGTATTTCAGCTATTGGAATATGTCGATCAATTTCTCTACTATAATCTCCTGTATATAAAAAACGTATATTATTTATTTCTACTAAAAACATACAGGCACCTATAACATGTCCTGCACGATATGCTGTAAATTTCACATTTGGGAATTCAAAATTCTGATGGAAATTTAATGTTTCTATTAAATCCATAGTTTTATCTATATCATTTTCATCATATAATACATTACTATTACCATCACCATTATCATTATTTTCATACACATCACCATTATCATCTATATTTTCATCACTTGAATATTCATTAGATAACAACATATTCCCATTATTTAATCCATTATCATCTTCACCACCTTTCTTATTTTTGCTCAGCTTATTCTTATTAACAACGTTCATATATTTCTCAATACGTGCATAATCATTCCATAATAAATAACAAATGCTTTTTGTAGCTTCTGTCATAAATATACGACCTTTAAATCGTGTTTTATTAATTAAATATGGTAATGCACCGCTATGATCCATGTGAAAATGAGTAATTAAACATAAGTCCACTTTAGATATATCATAAGCATCATAAATAGGTAAACAACCGATACCCATAAAAGCTGGATGAATTCCACAATCAAGCATAACTGACGTTTTATCACATTCGATAATAACGCATGACCTACCTACTTCACTAGCACCCCCTAGACATACTATATTTATATTACTCATGTTTTTAAATTTAAATCAAAAAATAAAATAAAATAAAATAATAAATTAAATAACAAAAAAAATGAGGAATTATAATAAATGGTACACATAAAAAAAAAAAAAAAAAAAAAAACATATATATATATATATATATATATATATATAAATCCTTTTTCCTATTTCTTTTTTTATATTTTTTAGTCATTTCATTTTTAATATATCAATATGCTTTATTCTTAACATGGTCTCTTTTACAATTGAAAGTTATTATTATATGAATTCCACAACATGTTATATATATATATATATTTATTTATTTATTTATTTTTATACTTAATTTTTTAATCAAATGATATATTTTTTTTAACATAAAACATTTTGCTATCTCTCAAGAAATAATAAAATATATACCCATATAATAAGAATATGTTTATCTTCTAATTATAAAATATTATGATGAAGAATGACGCATATATAAATATATATATATATATATATATATATAAAATTTTTTGTTTCATATTTCTTATATACAATAATTTTTTGTGTTCACACTTTATTTTTTAATTTCAAACGCTTCCATTATTATTATTATTATGGGGAAAAATATATATAAATATAAACATTTAACAGTTTTTACAAAAATTAAATTTTTAGGGTATTATTTTTTTTGTTTTTTGAAGAACAAATTTATTATTATGAATCTATAATATATTTAATATTATGTAATATATTTTGATATCTTACTATTTTTCTTTTTAATAACATACAAAAAAAGAAAAAAAATTATATATCATTACATAATTTTATAATATTTTTATAATAACTTTAAAAAAATATAAGGGAGCCCCTAAATTTTTTTTTTTTTTTTTTTCTATATTAAAAAATACGTTCATCACTACATATTTACATAAATATTATATATAATATATATTACTATGATTTTGTAATACAATTTATATATAATATATTGAAATATATATATATATATATATAATACTTATACTTTTCAGGAAAAAAATAATGCTTTCTTTTTTTTTTCTTTTATATATATTTCAGTAGGCATACCAACATATACATATATGTAGTACGTGTTCTTCTATATGATATAATATAAAATATATATTATATATATAATATAAATTTTTATGAAAGAAAAAAATATTAAAAAATATAAACAACATTAATTTGTCATAATTTATTATTTTTGTTTTTTTAATATTGACAGTTTATGAAAAATAAAAAATTTAAAAGACTATATTTTTTTCTTTCTTATCGTCAGATATTTTTAAAATAATAAATATATGTTATTATATATATATATATATATATATATATGTATATATTCTTTTTGGTACAGTTTTTTTTTTTTTTTTTTTTTTTTTTTTTTTTTTTTTAAATTATTATATAAAAATTTATAACCCTTTTAAGAAATAATCTTATTAGAATATTATAATTTGAATATTGTATAAATAATATTATAATATATATTATATATATATTATTTTATATGTATATATTTTTTATACAATATCTTATTTTTATACCTTTATGTGACAGATAAATATCTGTTATTATATATTATTATTTTATGAGATAGAAAATATAGTATTATTTTATATATATGTTTTATTTATGTAATAGGAAGAAAAAGGTTGAGGAATATTTTAATACAAATAATTACATAAAAGTTATTATATCATTAAATGGATATATAAATATTAACAATTATAGTAATAAAGAGAAGCAAGCTGGATTTTTATTTATTTTTTTATAAATAAAATGAAGAACACATATATTAAAAGGGTTATTTTTTTTTTATAATAAATAAATAAATATATATATATTATTACAAATTAAAAAATATATTGCTATAAGTTTTGGAAGGACAGTATATAATAATCATAATTAGATTTATATATATATAAAAAATAAAATATTATATTCCTAAACCAGTTGAATAATTAAATCAAATATATATATATATATATATATATTTATTTATTTGTTTATATTTATAAATTTTTTTTTTTATTTTGTTTTGTTTTGTTTTTTCCCTCTTTGTTTTATTTATTCCTTTTTTTGTGTGATAAGTATGAAAAAGTTCAAATTTAGTAAAGAAAAGCTAGCCAAAGAAAAAATAGAAAATGGCTTGCATTACGAAGCTCATCAGTTAATAAAATCCATTATAAATAGAAAGTTACAAAAAAATCAAATAAGTAATTGCATAAGTGTAATATTTTATTTTTCATTAAAATTTGCCACTGCAGAACAGTATGTTTTATTGTGTGATTTAATGTATCAATGTTGTCTTATATTAACACAACATGATATAGAATTTAATTTAGAATATGCAAATAAGATTATCGAGATTTTTCAAAAATGCCCTCCAAATTCAACAGAAGAAAAATATAAATTTATGAATAAATCCATATTATGGTCAAAAAGTGAAGAAAATGTATATGGTTATTTAGAATTTCATAAAGTAATAGGTTATGCTTATTTTGAAGATAAACAATATAGTTTAGCACATAATCATTTTATTTATTTAGATGATAATGATATATTGTATGAAATTATATGTTTATGGAGAAAAGAAGCTTATCCTAGTGAAAGTCATTTTTTTGTATTAAGAACTATTTTATGCTTATTAGTACTTGATAAATTTGACCAAGCCTTAAATCTAATTAATATGTTTGAAACAAATTTAAATAGACAAGATGTACCCTTACCTATTCAACTAGCATATCTAATTACTTCATCATGTATATATAAAAGTTTGGCATTATATGAAGATGTCAAATATAAATATAGACTTATATTAAATTATGATCCAGATTTTCAAAAATATATTAATATTATTGATGCTGCTGTTTTTAATAAGAAAAAGCATAACTTGTTCAGTATGTTCCAAAACATATTTGCATAAAAAATTATAATGTAAAAAAAGAAAAATTGTTAGGTTTATATATCAAATAATGTGTTAATATTTGCATATAAATATATGTATATATATATATATATATATATATATATATATTTTTTTTTTTTTTTTTTCTTTTTGACCTTAAAGGGAAAAGTATAAATAGATGAAAAAAATAAAAAAAAAAAAAAAGAAAGAAGGATCATCAAAAATATATGAATTCTTTTTGGTTATATAATCTGACAAAATAGATATATATATATATATATATATATGTACAATGAATTTTTTTTTTTTTTCTTCCTTTTTTTTAGTATTTCCACAGTGGGATATAATATATATTTTTTTAGCTATGTTTCCCTACTTTTATGAAATATTTTAAAGCCCACATAAATATATATATATATATATATATTCATGTTGATATGTACTTATTCTATATTGAATATGACTAAATTGGTAATATAATAATTTATTTATATTATATATATATATATATATATATATATATATATATATATACATATTATTCGTATATATTTTTTACTTTTTTTTTATATTTTATAAAAACCCCTTTTTTAATATATATATATATATATATATATATTTGTTAATTTATTCATTTTACTGAATTATTATAACTTTTTGTTGTATTAATAAAATTTTATGATGATGTGATGTAATCAATCATATCTTTTTTCAACTAATGAAAACTTTTTTATTTATTTCAATTTTGTTTATTTTTAAAAAATAAGAATATAGGCTAGCATTTTTATAAGTGTAAACACAAATATAATAAAATATATATATATATATATATATATATATATATATATATATATATATTTTTATTACACTATATTAATTTATAAATTAATTTTTTTTTTTAATATGTGCTGTGTTCACATTTTTCTCTGTATGAGTTATATAAATTAAATCATATAAATGTAAATATACATACAAAATATATGTATTTTTAAGATATACTTTTTTTTTTTTTTTTTCCTTTTTTATAACCTTCACAAATAATGCATATGCTTAAAATATAAAAAGAGAAAAAATTCTCTTCAAATAGTTTGAATGTGTATATTAATTATAATACATGTATATATAATATATATATATATATAATACATTTAAGAAATAATTAGAGATTCAAATAGAAGAATTATACATAATATTATAAAAGGAAAAAATAAAATTTATAATATATATCTACTATTATATGTATATATAATTTATTTTTATTTTATAAATGTCTATTTTTTATATGGAATCATTAATTATAAACGTTAAAATATTGAATCATTAAATTTTTTTTTATTTTATTTTTATGTGAATAAATATACTCTCTTCACATTTTACAAAGAAGAAAATATGACAAGCATTTCTCATCTATTGTATTTGATATAATTCTTATTTTTGTTATAAAATTATATAAAGAATATATATAACTCAGCTATTTTTTTTTTTTTTTTTTTTTTTTTTTATTTACATTTCTTTTGATAATACTTTATGAAAATGGAAATAGTTGGAGATATAAAAGATTCGATCGTTAACGAAAATGATTTAATATTTTATTACAGTAAATAAATATTAAAAAAAAGAAATATATATATATATATTTATTTATTTATTTATTTATTTATTGATATTATATGAATTTTTTTCTTTTCTTTTTTTTTTTGTCTGATAAAAACAAATTATCCTTTTTTTACAGGGAGCTTGTGTCCAATAAATGATTTATATAACTGGTTAAATTATAAAAATGGTATAAGAACAATATTAACAATAAAAATTTTAATATATATATGGAAATGTATGAATATCATTGTGTGTTTTACTTAATGTATTATAAAGCACCGTGAATTGTTCATAATTTATTGATGTAATAATAATATTTATATAATATATATATATATATATATATTTATGTATATAATTTTTTATATAATCTTTAATATAGATATTAAGGGTAAATATACCAAATTAAATGATCCTCATTTTTTTTCGAAAAGAGAATTTTCATTCACATGTAAAAAAAGTGATCAAGGAAAAGAAGAGATTTATATAAGATGGCTGGTAATAAAGACAAAATATGAAAGTTAAAATATAAAATAAAATAAAATAAAATAAAATGTCTGCATTTTAAAAAATTATTCTATACATATACATATATATATATATATATATATATATATATTTATTTATTTATTTATTTATTTATATTATATCTCTCTTTCTGTACTTCATTTATTTAGTCCTTTAGTAACCCTGAAGAATTTAAGAATAAACTATTATCCGATCTAGTACCTATAAAATTTGATATTGGAGCTATTTATAATTTTCCTGTTTCTCAAAAAGATCAAAAAGGAGATATTTTTCTACCAGTCCAAAAAGTACTTATCAAAAAAAAAAAAAAAAAATGAATGATTGAATTATTGAATGAATGAAATTATTTATTTTTTATTATAACTTATATATTTTAATATTTTATTTTAATTTAGGAATTAATATTTGATATTGATATGAACGATTATGATGATATTCGAACATGTTGTACAGATAAAAAGGTTTGCAAATTGTGTTGGTATGACTACAAAAGAAACAAAATGATATAGAAAAATACATTCATGACATTTTATATTTCATTATATTTTTTTTATTTATTTATTTGTGTATGTCATCCAGGAAATTTTTAACTGTAGCAATAGTTTTATTAGACACCGCCTTAAGAGAAGATTTTTCTTTTGAACACATTTTGTGGGTTTATTCCGGAAGAAGAGGAATTCATTGTTGGGTATGTTAAAACAATATCTCATTATAATGAACATATATAAATAAATATATATATATATATATATATATATTTTATTACCGTATTGATTGTAAATTTTAAATATATGTGAGATTTGTAATATATTAATATATCATATATTAATTATATTTATATATTTTTTCATTAAGGTGGCTGATGAATCGTGTCGATATTACACTACTGACGCTAGAGCTGCATTAGCAGATTATCTAAACATATTATCAGTAATAAGAAAAATAATAAAATGAAAATGCTATATATATATATATATATATATTATAACTAATATTGTTGTAAATAGTGTTTGTATGAAGTGTTCTTTATCATCGTTATATGAAGATAAAAAAAGATATTTATTTTCTTATCCTTTTTGTGTTTCTAGGGTTCAGATACCAAGAAAAAAAAAGTGTCCATTTGGGGGAAAGATAAATATCCAATGTTTGAGTAAACAAAAAAAATAATAAATAATAATAATAATTACATATACATAAATATATATATATATATATATATTTATTTATTCATTTATCCATGTTTTTAGGAGGGCATTTGATATATGCTACAAATATTTTGATGTATTAATGGAAGAACAGGACTTTTTTAAAAAAGGCTCCCCACATGTTCAAAAATTAATTGACTATTTACCTTATGGTATGAATTAAAGATATATATAAAAGATAAGTATTATTATTTCTTTATTGTTTAACATGTTATACCTTATTTTATATCTATAATAAATTAATAATATTAAAATAATATGTGCATATATCTTTTTAGCTTCTGGAAAAGTGACAGACCCCTTAAAGGCAATGAAACTTAATGAACTAAAAGAATATATAAACAACAATAATTTTAATTCTAGAGAAATATTTGAGAAAGTAATAAATTTTAATTAAAATTAAAAAATGGAAAATTAATACATACAAAATGTATATATATATATATATATTTATTTATTTATTTATTTTTAATAATTATAGTTCAGTTCTATTTATAACTTCTTAACACCAAGCAATTATTTTAAAAGAAAAAATGTGTCGGGTAATATCAATATGCCCTCTTTTGTTAAAGAAATAGTTTTCCATTTTACATATCCAAGACTCGATATAAATGTCAGGTAATGTATTTAAGTGGATACATATATATATATATATATATATATATATATATATATATACATATATATTTTTTTTTTTTATATTTTCTTTTTAATTTTTTTATAGTAAAGAAATTAATCACTTGTTGAAAAGTCCATTCTGCATACATAACAGTACAGGTACGGATTTATTTTTAAATGTGTATTTATTTATTTATTTATATTTATTATAAAAATATATATATATATATATATATATATATTATTTCTCAAAATAGGAAGAGTATGTGTTCCGTTGGATATAAAAAATATTAATAATTTCAATCCACAATCAGTTCCAACATTAAGTAATAATTTAAAATGTTTGTGTGAAACATGATAGTGTACATTTATATATATATATATATTATTCCTTTACAGAATTATTAAGAGAACAATTTGATGACCCTAAAAATTCTCATAGTATTAATAAAGAAACATAGATAATATTGAACATACATGACATAATATATATAGTATGATCATTTAAACCATTTTATTATTATATCTTAATATTTTTTTTTTTTTTTTTTTTTCCACCTTAGTTGAAGCGGAAAATAGGACATCCTTAAAACCTTATATAGATTACTTTCGTCGACATTTTATAGAGAATATTTTATTATCATGTGTTGAAAAAAAGAAACGTAATATATATACATAAAACAAATAGTAATATATATAAGTGTGTGAATTCCCTTATTTTTCTCAAAAAAATAAAATGATATATATTTTTTCTTTCTCTATACAAAATTTTCTTCTTTACTTTTTTTTTTTTTTTTATAGGATTGAATGAAAATTCAAAATATGTTGATTACAATAATATATAAAACATTTTACTATATATATATTTATATTTATATTTATATTCATGTATTTATTTTTTTTATGTTTTGAATTTAATATGCATAATTTTACTCTAAATATGTACCAGCATTTTTACTAATTTATTTGAAACTTACACTTAAAAAAAATTGTTAAACTTACAATATTCCTTATAAAAAATGAATAAAATTAAATTGAAATATGAACGAATTAAAATACTGTTTTGGAAAAAAAAATATATATAATTTTTATATAGAAGCCTCGTATAAAAATTAGAAATGTATATAATATTACATATATATATATATATTTTAATATAGTTAAAATATATTTACTATATTTATTTTTTCGTATGAATTATAATATATAATTTTATAATTCATCTATTAAAAGGAAGCCTATTATGTTAATGTGTTTTTTTATTTATATTCTATAAATATGAGGTTCAAAAATATATTTTTTTAAGTATCTATTATCTATACATTTTTGTATAAATATATATAATATTTCTTTTGATGATTATTTATTATATGGACATAAATATTTGTTATATATGTCTGTTAAATATAATAGTATATTTGCTTAATATTGTTTTAAGTTTTTTTTTTTTTTTTTTTATTTACAAAAATATGATTTCACAAGACACACACATACAAATTTATATATATATATATAATATATATATATATTATTAAATAACTCTATTATTTTTCAAGAATGATTTTTTATATCAAACTTTAAATTATTTATTAGCTGTGTATCTTATATATATATATATATATATATTAAAGATTCAATATAAATATTCCTAGGAAAAAAAAAGGAAATTATAAAAGACAAAAGATAATGTATGTAAAATGAATTCATGAACACGTGAATGATGTATATCCTTCTATAGACATGAACAAAATATATTAATATAACGAAATTATTGAGTTAGACACATATAATTTGTAATGTATATATATATATATATATATAATATCATTATTTACATATTATAGATTCTTTTAATGTACATGTCTTTTCATTTCCTGTCTTCTTTTTATTATTAATTTATAAATTAATTTCTTAAGAATTTAATTTTTCTTTTTTTTTTTTTTTTCCTTAATTCATTTTAATTTTTTTTTTTTTACACAATGAAAAATTATTTATTTATTATATAAAGGAAAAAATATATAAAATTTTTTTTTTTCAAAGTTTCTATAATAAAAACTTTTTTCATATTATCATAAATTGAAATAAATATTTTTATCATTATTATTATTTTAATATATAATTACATATTTAATAACTTTATATTCATAACATCGTAAATATAATAGAAAAAACACAAAAATAAATATAATATATATAATATATTAAAAGATATATAATACGTTCTTATGATATTACATAGAAATAACATTTTTATGCCTGTTATTAATTCCACACATACGTAGACATTATAATCATATTATATTATATATAAATATAAGGTATGAAAAATATAGTAAAAAAAAAAGTATTATGTAACATGTAAGTATACTTAAACATAGTTATATAAAATATAATGTTATTAATTTGAATAGACAAGTAGATATTATACGTACATATATATATATATATATATATATATATATATATATATATATATATGTATATAATATTTCAAACTATATATCTATAAATCAATATATTAATTAAATAATTTACTTATTTTCTGTAAGGCGCCTATATTATGATATAAGAAAAAAAAATGAAAATTAGTAGTAATACTATTGTAATCATATGAAGTACTAATATATATTTTAATATATTTTATGTATAATATAAAACAAAATATAAGATCATACATATGATATATATAAGATCATACATATAATATATATAAGATCATACATATGATATATTATGTTATGTATATATATTTCTAATTATTTAGTATTATGTAGCTATTTTGTATAATATCCTTTATAAACTATAAAAATATAACTGTATTTAATAAGTAGTATTGAGCACATATTCTACATATATATGTATATTTATATATATAACTTTTTTTGTTTACAATTTTTTTCATTTTATGATTTTACTTATATAATATATAAAATTTCACAATATATATATATATATAATATATATATACTTTTATAAAATTACATTTTAATCCATATATACATTAGAATTTTTTTCAAGCATTTATATTTTATTAGTACATTATAGAATTTCAATATCTACTTTATTTATACATAAATTATTTTCCAAATAAAGATTATCATATAATATTAGATTATTTATGAGTCTACATATTTACCATCTATTCATATAATATTTTTAGTTATATAAATATTTTAGATGAACAACATTTATTATATATATACCTCTTTAAGAATAAGTAGTATTTTTATTTACTTACAATTTGATAGTCCAATATAAAGTATAAATCTTATAATTATGTTATCTTTTATATATTTAAACTTAACATATAGTATTTCATTATTACAATATATATAACATTATATAAATTAATATAATTTTATATTAGCATCTTTTTTTTTACATCCCATATGTTATTTTTATTTCATATATATATATATATATATATATATATTATATCCATTTCATATAGCGTCTTTTTTCATATTTTCACACATGTGTTTATATTTACATAAATAAAATATTTTTATATCTGTTATATGTATGCCTAACCCCTTATGAAATTTTAATTATATAAGGGTATTTTTTTGGGAATATAATCTACATATAATATGTACCAATAATTATATGATTTCCCTTTGATAGAATGAATTTATTTTTATTTGTTTTCTTTAATATATAATATATCTTTAATTACTACTATATTTGAAATTTATGTATACATCCTTTATTTTTATATATAAAATTATAAGTTTATGGTAATATTATTTATATAGCATATTAAATTATATACTAATATTTAAACATATAATTGTGTCTAACAATATATATGTAGATTTTTTTCCATGTTACATACGTTATTTTTATAATAATATCATTTTCTTCTTCTTTTTATTTATTTATTTATTTATTATTATTTTTTTTTTCATCTATATTTTTTCCGATTTTATTCTACTTTATTATTTTATTCTACTTTATTATTTTATTCTACTTTATTATTTTATTCTACTTTATTATTTTATTTTATTTTATTATTTTTTATTTCCTTTCTGTCTTCTTAATATTATGGCGGACTTGAATAATTACAAGGAGATGAATTCATATGCTGAAGGGACATATATAATGCCTAATAAGATAGAAAATGTGTATTGCCGTAATATGGATACAACTCCTAATTTTGGTGACAAATATTATGATACAGAATACGTGTTTCCTAATAATATGACGATGCCCGTATGGAATAATTACAATATGAATATTCCTAATTATAATAGTGCTGCACAAATTTCCGAGGAATTAATGCCGAATCAGCTTTATTCAACAATGGATGACCCTTCTGCAAGAAACACAAATTATGGAACATTAAATGTACGATTATGTAACAAGGACAGGGTATTTTATGCAAATAATGAAAGAGATGGAAATGTACATGAGAACAATGTAATTAGGTATCCACGATTTGATATGAATGCTGCTCCAAGGGTTAATCGCAGATCTGATTTTCCTAGAAATACTTGTCATGCGAGAAGAAATTTAAGAAGAAATATTATGCATGAAAGATATAATAGGATAAGAAGAGAAGCCCCATTTAATATGGATATGTATGGGAAAAATCAGAATAGGAATTATTCCTGTAATTGTTTATATATTTATAGGAATATTTACAAAAATAGATATGATGTTGTTGATATGAAACAAGTACATACCGAATTAATATATCTCATTATCAAATATTTATACTATGAAAGAATATTACCTGAAGCTAATGAAATAAAAAGAAAAATTAATAAATATTTTCCGGATTGTCCTATATTGAATAACAACTTCATAAATATTTGTAGAGAAGATATACTAAATATATTTGATATATACAAAGCCAACTCACAGGAAAAGGAAGACAAAAAATCAAAAAACTATTACAAAAAAACATATAATAATGAAAATATTTGTATATATCTTAGAGGAATTCCCAGAGATTATTTCATCAATCCTAATGATGATAATGAAAATATATCTTCGTATATTCCATTAATCTTTATTCATATCATTGATAGATTTAGACTTCAATCCAGTAAAATCCAAAAAAAAAATAAAAAAAAAAAAAAAACTGAAATATATATATGTATAAGTGAATGAGAATATTGTTTGTATATATATATTTTTACATTTAATTAAAATTTATTTAATATATGTTAAAAAAATGGAAAACAAAAATGGGTTATAATATATATATATATAAATATATGTATGTATTTAT
The DNA here is from genome assembly GCF_000002765.6 of Plasmodium falciparum 3D7. Lineage (NCBI taxonomy): Eukaryota > Apicomplexa > Aconoidasida > Haemosporida > Plasmodiidae > Plasmodium > Plasmodium falciparum. The sequence continues at coordinate 1,572,231 of NC_037283.1, forward strand.
TTATTTATTTATTTAACATTAAAAAAAATTATATTTTTTAGTTAGTATTTTTTTTATATATAATATTTTGAAAAACTACTTAGCCGTACATAGTTTATATAATTGCACACAAAATTTGATGTGCTATTTACACATTTGTAGTTTTATATTTTACACATTTTTACAACATCAATATAGTAGTAATTTGTTTATACCTATGTATTTATTAATGAAAAAAAAAAAAAAATATATATATATATATATATATATATAAAATAAAAAAAAAATAAAACAAAAAATAAAAACCATTGAGTTGTTTTTTTTTTTTTTTTTTTTTTTTTTTTTTCTTGTACTTACATTATTTTTTGTGTTATATATATTAAATATATCTATGTACATACATATTCATATATATATATATATATATATATATATATGTATATATTTCTCATTTTGTTTTTTAGATGATAATAACCACAAAGGAGGAAGATATATTTTAGCGGAGACCTTAAAGCACACTGGACCCTATATTTTCAGGACAATGAAATTAGGAAGGATTATACACATATTACAAAAATGCATAGATTTGAATATTCTGTCCTATTTCAATAATAATATTATTCCTATATTTACATCCATGTCCATTTCCAAAACGTATGTATCCAAATTGCATGTTAATGAAACACCTGCCTTGAAAAACCATCAAGAAAACTCCATTAACTTAATAAAAAGTAGGATTAGTTATTTATTATATAGCTTTTCGGAGGATAAAACAAAATCCAAAGGTAGTAGATAAATAAAAAAAAAAAAAAAAAAATGAAATCCTTATTATTATAATAATAAATATAAATATGATTTATTAAAGATGTGGATAAAAATATATACATGTATATAAAAATAATATTGATATACTAATTTATTTTTATTTTATTTTAAATATTTAGGTTTTTCCCTTAGCAGATTACCCTTAATATACAAAAATGTGTACAAGGAAAATATAAATATCGATCAAATAGGATATTCAAAATTGACGGAATTTATCAATAATGAGATGAGTGATATTTGTTACATTTCGACCCAGCATAAATTTCAGTGCATATTGTTGCCTGTTATGGAAGATGTACAATAAAAAAAAAAAAAAAAAAAAAAAAAAAAAAAAAAAAAAATACATATATTATTTTTGTCATATATCTTTATATTTATATAAATGATATAATATAATATTATATTATACATAATGCCAAATTATATTGTTAGCATATTTCCATAAATGTCTATACATTCTTATATATTAATATATATATATATATATATTTTATATTTATGTTTAATTTTTCATTGCTATATTTTTGTAGGAGCAAAAACACAGGGATAAGAATGCAAAATTAAGAAAAGAGACAGAATTAAAGAAATCCTTAGATTACATCAAAAATTATAGATGGGAACGTTGTATATCCTATTTGCATTATTCCAACTGCTTAAAAGATAAGAATATAGAATTTGAATTGGAATATAATTATTGTAACCCCACCTTAGAAGAGTTAAAAAAAGATATGCATTTTTATGATGAAGAGGACGATAATGAAGAAGAAAGTACACAAAATGATAATCCAAATGATAAAACAGATGACGTACCATTATTATTACCTTTGGATGTATTCAATTTACCATCAACTTATGATATGTATGATTCATATTATAAATCTTCCACATATTATAGTAAAGACGAAAAAGAAGATAAGGCAAAAATTAAATTTCCAGATAATTCACAAAACAAATTTGATATTATGTGTGATTTTAAAAAATGCGAAAATACTAACATATCTGTGGAAGAATCAATTAATTTAAATCATATGTATTATAACTTTCCTTCTTCATATTATGTCTTCAACTATTTATTTAACGATTATGTGGAAGATTTATCTGTGGTAGATCAAATTAGAATACAATAAAAAATCTAACAAATGTAGCATAAGAGAAGAAAAAATAAAATAAAATAAAACAAAATACAATACAATACAATAAAGTATAAAAAAAAAAAAAAAAAAAAAAAAAAAAATTTATTTTCTTGGGCGTCATAATGAACACACAATTATATTATGACTGCTCTAAATGAAGAATGAATTATTTTTTTATATTTTTTTCCTAAATTTTTTATAATTTTTATTTGATTTTTTTCTATATTTATACAAAAAAAAAAAAAAATAAATAAATTATTCTTTTTAGAATATATTCATATGATGATTTACATAGAGGTAATATAAATATATTACATATGAGTTTAAATTTTCACCCAAATATAAATTGATTTTTTACATTTTCTATACATAAATATAAATTGATTTTTTACACATAAATATTATTTTTTTTTTTTTTTTTTTCCATTTTTCACATATAAATATAATTATTTATTTATTTTTATTTATTCTATTATTACAAGCATAAAAGTTATGTAGCTGTTACAACAACATATAATGAATACAAAAAAGTTTTTCCTTAACTATAATATTATTCTATATTATCTTAAAAAAAAGAAATACATATATTGAATGACATATATTTTTTTCTTTAATTATAAATAGGATATATATTTAATACAACTATAAGTTGTATATTTGTTAATAAACAAAATGATATTATATGTATAATTTAATTGAAACCATCAAATAATTTAAATTTTTAAGACATTCATTGTTTTATATTCTTTTGGCTTTTCAAGATAATTAAAAAAAAAGGAAAAGATTAAAGTAATTTTTTTTTTACATATCCTTAAAAGGAATTATTATTTTTTTTTTTTTTTTTAAGTTTAACGAAAAAAAAAATATATATATATATATATATAATACTTAATATATATATTCATACTGTGGCATATTAAATTATATATTATATTACATATTACATATTATATTATATATTATATATATATATATATATATATATATATATATATATTTACACATAAATAAAAAAAAAAAATTAAAAATATAATATCATTTTAATATAAAAAATATTGTACTTCTCTTGTAGAAGTATATTATATTAATAAAAAATATGAAAATTTGTAGGTTAAGTTCATTTAATATATTATAAAAAAATATTATTATATTAATAATTATTATTCCTTGGTTATTATATAATATAATATAACATATATTATTATAATATATAATATTAAAAAAATATTATCAATATATATTTTTATTATATTTCTTAAAATAAAAATACGTATATATAATATATATATATATATAATATATTAATATATATATTATACATAATTTTATTTCTTCCTATATATATTATATATATGTATTATATATATAATATATACATGACATATGTTTAAAAACAAACATGTATTATTAAAAAAAAAAAAAAAACCAAAAAAAAAACATTTGAATTTATTTATTTCATTTAAAATTTCTTTTATTACATAAAAAAAAAATAAAATAATAAATAATATTTTTTATTTAACGTTTATTTTTTATGAATACATAAAGATATATTTATACTACAAAATATAAAATACCTTTTTGCAAATTATATTTTTATAAATATATTTTGAAGTAGATTTTTTTTTTTTTTTTTTTTATCCTTATTAAAATAAAAAATATAAATATATAAAAAAATATATATTTATTTTATACACTTCTTGAGAAGTTCTCATATATATATATATATATATATATATATATATATATATATATATTTATAGTTTTATATTAAATCCTGTGCTTGTATTTTTTTTTTTTTTTTAAAATAAGATCTGAAATGGCATCATATGTAGGAAGAGAAGCTCCTTATTTTAAGGCTGAAGCAGTTTTTGCAGATAACACATTTGGAGAAGTAAATTTGCATGATTTTATTGGAAAGAAATATGTATTATTATATTTTTATCCATTAGATTTTACGTTTGTATGTCCATCTGAAATCATTGCATTAGATAAGGCTCTTGATGCATTTAAGGAAAGAAATGTTGAATTAATAGGCTGTAGTGTGGATAGTAAATATACTCATTTGGCATGGAAAAAAACACCATTAACTAAAGGAGGTATAGGAAATATCCAACATACATTAATATCTGATATTACTAAAAGTATATCAAGAAGTTATAATGTGTTGTTTGGTGATAGTGTATCATTAAGAGCATTTGTATTAATCGACAAGCAAGGTGTTGTTCAACATTTACTTGTTAATAATTTAGCTATTGGTAGATCAGTTGAGGAAGTCTTAAGAATTATTGATGCTGTACAACACCACGAACAACATGGAGATGTTTGCCCAGCAAACTGGAAAAAGGGAAAGGTAGCCATGAAACCATCAGAAGAAGGTGTTAGTGAATATTTATCAAAGTTGTAAAATTAGTACGAGAAAAAAAAATTGCAATATATTTACTCACAAAGGGGGAAAATAAAAAAAATAAAATATATTCATTATGTTATGCACATTATATATATATATATATTTATATATATTTATATTTATATGTTTACATTCAATCTAATGTTCGCCAATATACCTTATGTGACGATACATACACATATATAATATATATACAAGATACGTAGTGTAGTTCTTTTTCATATATTTATACATACACATAATATAATAATTATACCAATTATTATTTTATTTTATTTTATTTTATTTTATTTTTATTTTTTTTCCTCCAAACCCACCTAAAATTAATTACCTATTATTCATATATTTTCGAAAACTATGTATTTAAAAAAAGTAAATAAAATAATAACAATATAATAATAGTATAATAATAATATAATAATAATATAATAACAATATAATAATAATATAATAACAATATAATAATAATATAAGGTTAATTTATTTGCACCTTTTTTTTTTTTTTTTTTTTTTTCACATTTTGGAAAATAACATATATATATTTTATATGGTTAACATATGAGACGTAGTAATAAGAAGTTATAAAATGATAAACAACCGATAAGTATATTATGTAAGAATGAAATAATATACACACAAAGGAAAAATGTAAAACTAATTTTACCAATTCGATATAGTAATTTAATGTGCATATGTAAAAGAAATATGTATATATATATATATATATATATATATATATTGCAACCTAATAAAAATATATGATATTCATATATTATATTATATATATATATATATATATATATATACATAAATATATTTTTTTCCTTTATTATATAAAATATATATACAAATCTCATTTAGTAAGGAGTATATATTATTTACAAAATTATCATGTTTATTTATTTATTAGTCAAAATATTGTATACAATTTGTATTGTAATAAGTATTAAAAATAAAGAATAAAATAATAATACACTAATATTATATTTCGATCATAATATAATATATATTATTATATATATTATATAATACATATTTCTAATAATATTATTTATAAATATGATAATACATATATTATATAAGCATTAATATTAAAAAAAAATAATAATAATAAAATAAAAAAAAAAAAAGAAAAAAAAAAAAAAAGAAGAAAAAAAAAAGAGTTACTATTAAAATATAACAACTTAGTTGTTAATATTAAAAATATGATATGATTTTAAATATATGGAAAATATTCTGTATTTCCATTTTTTATTTGTATTATTGTAAATATCTTTTTATATATATTTTTAGAACAAAATATTTTTTAATATGATAATATACACATTTTAATAATATAATTTTTAAACGGAAGATTTTTATTTTTTTTACAAATACAAAATAAAAACAAAATATTTAAATATAAATTGGATATATATAAAATTTAACCACTAAAAGTACACACATATATACATATATATATATATATATATATTGAATCCCAAAATATTACATATATAAATTATTATAAAAAAATAGGAGACCACATTTTTCTCCATTTCATATTTTCAATATATGAAGAAATACTTTTAACTTTTTAATTCTTTTTATTATATAATTTTTTTGTTTTGTTTTAAAAATGTGTAAGAATATATATTTCTATATTATTTTAATTTTAAAATTGTTCATTGTACTAGCTGACAAAAGCGACAATAGTATTTGTAAACCTTCTGTTAAAATATCATGTGCTCACAATTGTTGTAAGAATAAATTATCTTTTATGTATAATTGTTGGAAACACTATGATAAATATAGTAATATAATAAAAGATAATTTACAAAAAGAAGAAGATACAGTTGTTCAATTACAAGATCATGATAATATTGATATTGTCGAACATGTTGAAACTATGCCAATGTCCTTTCAGCTGACTACACACACAATTATTTTATTTAACAAATGGGAAACCAAATCGGTAATAAGAAAATATATATAAATAAAAAATGGAGTTATATATCGTATTATATGCAAATGTATTTTTTTTTTTTTTTTTTTTATTTATATACATAACATCTTCTATTTATAAGATGTTGTATTATATAATTATATTGAAATTTAATTATGCATAAAAGTACAAATAAGTAAATAAATAAATAAATAAATAAATAAATATATATATATATATATATATATTTATATTTATATACATGTTAATTTTTTATTTCTTTTTCTCCTTCTTTTTTTATGTAGGCCCTCTCTTACTATATATCGTTGGTTTTATGTTTCTTCTTTGGTATAATATCAGTAGGATTTAAGGTAGTCAGATTAAATGTGGAACAGGCCTTGCCAAAAACGGAAGATACAAATATATTTAAGAGCTTAGTTTTATTTAAAAATAATTCCTATAGAATGTTATTATCGTTCGTAATATATTCATGGGATTATTTACTTATGCTTATAGTTATGACATTTAATGTTGGTTTATTTGTAGCTGTTGTTTTAGGTTTATCATTTGGTTTTTTTATATTTGGAAATAAATTTGTATCATCCAAAAAATGCTCACCAGATGATTTGGATGTTCATAAAGAATTTACAGCTGATCCAGCTTGTTGTGGATGTTAATATGTATATAAGCAAAAATGTTATATATATATATATATATATATAATATATATTTTTGAAAAATGATACATAAATATATATGTTATACTTATATTCAGTAAGCAACAATAATACACATTTAATGAGAATACAAGACATACATGTGGCATATATAAATAAATAAATATATATATATATATATTTGTTTATATATGTGGGTAACTTCCAAGAAAACAAAAAAAATTAAAAAAGATATTATTTTCCTTTTTTATTATACGTATATAAAATATTTTAATATGTAATCAAATAATATATAGTGAAAAATTATTAATATATATACATGTGGATAAAATGTTGTCATTTTACAAGTTGTATTTTTATTTCTAATTGTTATTGTTTTTTTAGTTGTCATTTTTTTTTTTTTTTTTTTTTTTAAGCCGAACAGAATTATATATATATATATATATAATATACTTATACATATATTAATATATATATTATATATATTTTATATATTTATATGTTATTTTATTTTTACTTATTTTTTAAAAATATAATATTACCATATTGTATACATAAAATTATAAAACACCTTTATATTATTTATATTTGTTTCATGATCATATAATATATGAATACGTTTATGCTTTAATACATATATTTTTAAAACGATCTAGTTTAATTTAAAAAGAAAAAAATTATATAAAAAAAAACAAAAACATATAAGAAAAAGATAAATAAATAGATTTTATATATAGATATATAAATATTTATTATTTTGAATAACAAAATATTTTAAAATATTTTTTTTTTTTTTGAAGTACCAAATTATATTATATATATATATATACATACAAAAAATAAAAGAGAAATATTTTTATAAAATAAAAAGAATTGCCACATTCTTATTAAATACATAAAGGGGAAAAATATATTAACCCATTTTGACCATATTATAATTTAGAAATTATAAAGATTTTGCGGTTTTATATAATATTTATAAAGTGTCGTTTTATATTATATATATATTTTTTCTTTATGAAATGTGAGAGTGAGAAAAAATGATTGCTTTTTAAATTTAAGCAAAAAGATATTTTTTGTGATAATGTAAAATTATAAAGGATTAATGTTACATTATTGCAAATAAATAAAAAACAAATATATATTTAAAATATATATATATATATATATATGTTTATTTTTTTGTTTATTTATATTTATAGAAGGCTTGAATTTTTATTCTTTTGTAATATATAAATGTGATATAAAATTATTTTATAAACATTATGTATATTTGTTTAATCTAATTAAGCACCCTTAATATAACTACAAAATAATCATATATATATATATATATATATATGTATATTTTCATATAAACGCATAATTACAGTTTTGTCATATATTTTTTTGATAGGAAAAAATATAATGTCTTGGCATTTGTTACAAGTCCATATAGAGACAAAGAAAAAAAAAAAAAAACAAAAAAAAAAAAAAGGAAAGAATAAAAAATTAATTTAATATTAATAAATACATACACAACTTATGTGTAAAGATAATTAGTACTGTATATGGTAATATATAAAAAATGAGACATGAAGGAAAGAATAAATGAAAAGTTTAAAATAAATTCATATCAAGATTATTCTGATAAAAATAATGAATGGAATATTGACGATGCAATTAATTATATAAAAAGAAATGCCTTTTTTAAAAAGTATAAAGATATTAACGATGTTAATGATATATGTGATATTAATGTAGATGATCATATTAATGATGATGACAAATTCTATCAGAATTTCGAGAATATCTTAATAGAAGAGAAAAAATATTTAAAAAAGTTGTTGAGAGAAAACCGATGGAATGATAATATATTAAAGGAATATGTGGATGGAAAAGTACTAGAGAATGAAGAAAATGAAGAATCTGGTTTAATGTATGTTTATAATACATGTTATAATATATTAAGCAGTAAAAATGAGATCACTGATATTAATAATAAAGATAATAGTATTATAAACCATTCTAATTATAACGAGGGTTATATTATTATTAATAAGAATAATACTATGAAGAAAATTTATATAAATGAAATAAATGAATTACTAATTGAAATAATATATATAACTTTAACAAGAGAGAATTTAGAAAATAGTTTAGTAGATTTATTAGGAGATCGTTTTTTAGATTTTATAATACAAATTATAAAAAATAAAGAACAAATAGAAAAAGATATCAAATTATTAAGTAAACAAATAGTTATAAAAGAAAATACGTTAGTATCTAATTTTTTTATTACTAATAAAAGTTCTAAGAAAATAAAAAATCAACAAATTTTATATAAAAAAGAAAACATAGAAAAAATAATTGATCATTTCTTATATTTGTTAACAGATGATTCATATAACCAGATGAAAAAAATTTATATACCAAATGATCAAGATAAATTAGAAGAAATACATGTACCCAAAAATACTATTTATTCATATACAGACAATATTACAAAGGTTAAAATTAGTAGATTGGAAAATTTACAATTTCATAAAAAGGAATTGGTTTCAGTAAATGTTTTACCGTTTTGGCATAAATATATATTCGATTTTGAATATTTCAATTATGTGCAATCGAAAGTATTTAATTCAGCTTTCAGAAGTAATAAAAATTTGTTAGTATGTGCACCTACGGGTTGTGGAAAAACAAATATAGCCTTATTAGTTATTTTACAGCAAATTATTTTATTCTGTGAACAAAATAAAATTAAGTTGGAAAAAATTGTTAAATCGTATTTGATAAAAAATGGACTATTATCATGTGATGAGGATATTAAAAAAAGAAATGATGACAATGAAAGGACTAGGGATGAACTAAAGAGTTATGGGTATAATGAACCAAATAATTACGTTGATAATAATAATAATAATAATAGTGATAATGATGATAATAATAATATTAATATTAATAGTGAGGGTGAAGATGAGGGTGATATTATCCATTTAAGTGACAATGGTGACAAAAATTTTGATGATGATAATAATTTTGATGATTATGATGATGATGTTGATGGTGATGGTGAAAATTACTGTGGATATATAAATTCTAAAGAATTTAAAATAATTTATATTGCACCTATGAAATCACTAGTTTTTGAAATAACCAATTTGTTCAGAAAAAAATTAAAAATATTTAATTTGAATGTATGTGAATATACAAAAGAATATAGTTTAAGCTCAAAAGAACTTGAACAAGTACATATAATAGTAACTGTACCAGAGAAACTAGATATACTTTTACGAAATAGTAGTTATTCCACAACGGTATCTGATGAATCCTTAATTAAATATATAAAATGTTTAATATTAGATGAAGTACATTTATTAAATACAGATAGAGGTGATGTTATCGAAACTATTGTTTCTCGATTTTTACAATATTCAGAAACTTCACAATCGATTAGAAGAATAATGGCCATGTCAGCTACGTTACCTAATTATAAGGATGTACGTGACTTTTTAAAAGTTGAAAATGATATGTGTTATTATTTTAACGAAAAATATCGATCAATTCAATTAGATAAAACATTATATGGGATACATGAAGAAAATAATAATAAATTATATATTGCTAAAAATATATATACATATAATGAAATAATAAATAGTCTTAAAAAAGATAAACAATGTATTATATTTGTATGTTCTAGAAATGAGACAAATAAAACCATTGAATTTTTAATTAATCATGCATTAAAAAATAATGAAATAGAATATTTTGTAAATAATGTTTATACAGATAATGATATTAAAAAGAAGATTAAGAAATCAAATAATCTCTATATTAAACAATTTTATGAATATGGATGTACTATACATCATGCTGGTATGAGTAGATCAGATAAGATATTAGTAGAAAGTTTATTTAAGAAAAAAGTCTTTAATGTATTATGTTGTACTTCAACACTTGCATGGGGTGTTAATCTACCTGTACATACTGTAATAATTAAAGGAACTAATTATTTTTCATCGGAAAGTGGTAAATTAGAAGATATGGATATATTAGATATAAATCAAATATTTGGTAGATGTGGTAGACCCCAATATGAAAGTCATGGGCATGCTATTTTAATAACAGAAAGAACCAAGTTATATAAATATATAAAATTATTAACAAATAATACTGTTATTGAATCTAATTTTTTAAAAAATATAGAAAATCATTTAAATGCAGAAATAAGTATAGGAACCATAAAAAATATTGAAGATGGTATAAAATGGTTAGAATATACTTATTTGTTTATACGTATGAAAAAGAATCCTTATTTATATGATGTCGATATAAATAATGATTTAAATTTATATAATAAAAGAAAAGACATTATAATGAAAGCAATTCAAAATTTGAGTGAAAATAAGCTAGTCAGAAGAGTACTTTTAACAAATGATTTTATTGGTACATTCTATGGTCAAATAGCTGCTAAATATTATGTAGATTATAAGACTATTGGAATGTTTGCAGAAAATGTTCAGAATAATAATTATATAGAAATAATTCAAGTAATTAGTAAAGCAAAAGAATTTGAAAATATACAGATTAGAAATGAGGATATGAAAGATTTTCTTTATTTAAAAGATAAATGTGATATAAAAGAAGAATATGATGAATCTAAAAATATGACATTACGTATATTAATTGAAGTATATTTAAGAAGATTACAAATAAATAATTTTTCTATAATTTGTGAAATAAATTACATTGTACAGAATATTATAAGAATATTATATGCATATTATGATATATGTTTAAATATTCTAAAGAATATATCTAATTTAATAATGAATACACATAATCTTATTGTGGCTATTTTAAGAAGGTTACCAATTAATTGTGGAATCTTTAGACATTTCTGTTACAAAAATGAAATGTTAGAAAAAAATAAAAAAGCCATTCTTACAAATAAGGATAGATTAAAAAATATAAAAAAGGATAATGAAGAATCTGATAAAAAAAATAATATATCAGATAGAAATGTTGGAGTACATTTAATAGATATAAATGAAGAAAATGAATATAGTAATACATATAATAATTATAGTAATAATAATAGAAGAAATCAAAATTATACTGTATATTTAAAAGAAGCAGCAGTTAATATCTTAGAAAAGAAAAATTTAACCTATGAATCAATAGAACATCTTAGTAAAAAGGAACTATTGTTTTTTATGAGAAATGAAATATATACTAATCAAATTTTATATTATAGAAATATAATACCAAATTTAGATATTGATGGTTATATTCAACCTATAACACAAACTATAATGAAAATTAATTTAAATGTAAAATTAACAAATACTATATGGTCAGATCAATGGAATGATATAATAGAAAATTTTCATATTTTTCTATTAAATACATTAAACAATGATATTCTATATTTCCAAAAGTTTTCAATACATAAAAAAGATAGGAAAAAAATACATGACATATCTTTTGAATTCCCATTATCTAATCAAATACCACCTCAAATTACAGTTCAGTTCTTATCAATGAATTGGTGTAATTTATCATTTGTTCATATTTTTAATACCAATAATCTATTTATTAATCAGAAAATAAATGTATTTTCGGAAATTCTACCATTGACACCTTTGTCAACTAATGTATTGAATATTCCAAACTATATCAAATTTTTTTCCTTTAAATATTTTAACCCTATTCAAACGCAGATGTTTCACGCAACATTTCATACGGACGAAAATATATTATTGGGTGCCCCAACGGGTAAAATAAAATAAAAAGAAAGAAATAAAAAGAAAGAAATAAAAAGAAAGAAATAAAAAGAAATAAAAATAAATAAATAAATAAATAAAAAGAAAGAAAGAAATAAAAACAAAAGGGAATATTATAATATATATATATATGTATGTATATTTTTATTTATTCATTTATATTTCATTATTCATAACTTTTTGTTTAATAGGTAGTGGAAAAACAGTTATTGGTGAACTGTGTATTTTAAGAAACCTACTAAGGTGCGAAGGTCAAAAGTCAGTTTATATTTGCCCAATGAAAGCTATAGTAAATGAAAGATATAAAAGCTGGAAATCCAAGTTTAAAAGTTTATTTAATAAAAATGTAATTGAATTAACAGGTGATAAGAATGAGAATAAAGAAAATATTGCTGAGAGTAATATAATTATATGTACTCCTGAAAAATTAGATGTAATTACAAGAAATTGGAAAAATAAAAAATTTGTTAAAAATATAAATTTAATAATATTTGATGAAATACATTTATTAGGACAAGAAAATCGTGGAGGTGTAATTGAAATATTAGTTAATAGATTTAAGAATATGCAAAATGAATTAAATAAAAAAATAAGATTAATTGGTTTAACAACAGTTATAACAAGTGTTGATGATTTAATTTTATGGTTAGATGTAAAAGAAAATTATCTTTTTAATTTCCCTTCATCATGTCGTATAGTACCTTGTAAAACACATATTTTAGGTTTCACACAAAAGGCATATTGTAATAGAATGTCTGTTATGAATAAAAATGTTTTTGATGCTATAAATCAGTATGCTCAAACAAAAAATGTGCTAATTTTCGTTTCATCCAGAAGACAAACAAGACTTACAGCTTATGATATTATATCACTAAATCTGAGTTCCCATAACTTGAATTTTCTTCATGTGGAAAATTTATTAAATGATAAAAATCACATAGATTTTTTACTCAACACACAAAAAAAGAATAAAAAAAATAAGATTAATAATAAAGATATGAATGAGGGTGATAATAATATAGCAGAAAATATAAACACGTTTGAATACACGGAATATAAAATGAATATTAATAGGAAAGATAACATTGCTTCTTATAATAATATGTCTTATTATCATAAGAGTAGTGTAACGGATGAACATAATATAAATCAATGTAACAATAATGATGATAATAATAAAGGCTTTTTTGGATATATGAAAAAAAAGACTTTAGGTAATGATAAAATTAAAAAGGAGTACAAGCAATATAATAATGAAGATGATAATAAAATACATAATAATTATTATAATAATAATTTTTGTGATAATGAAATCTATGATTATAACTTATTATTTAATAATAGTAAATTATCGGAAGAAGAAAGAAAAAATGTTGCAAATATACTATTTCAAAATTATTTAAATTTGATTGAAAATGAACATTTAAAAGAAATTTTGAAATATGGAATAGGTATACATCATGCAGGTTTAAATGAAAATGATAAAACGATTGTGGAATATTTATTCTTAAATAAAATTATACAAATATTAATATGTACATCAACCCTAGCATGGGGTATTAACTTACCAGCTTATTTAGTAATAATTAAAGGTAATGAGTTTTATGATGCAAAAACAAAAAAATATAAAGATATTCCGTATACTGATTTATTACAAATGATTGGAAGAGCAGGAAGACCACAATTTGATGATAAAGCTTTAGCAATATTATTAGTTCAAGAAAAACGTAAAAATGCTATTAAGAATTTTCTATATCATCCTATGAATATTGAATCAAATATTATGGAAAACTTTAATGAACATATAAATGCTGAAATATGTTCAAATGTTATTAATAATAAAGAAGACATTTTTAATTATTTAACCAAATCTTATTATTTTAAAAGATTATTTTCCAACCCTTCTTATTATATAAAAGAAGTACAATATGTACAATTTTTTGAAAATAGTAAATTATCAACACATGCCAAAAAAATTATATACGATCATTTGAATGATGTAATAGAAAATGGTATTAAATTTTTAGTTCAAAATAAATGTCTAGAAGTTGTACAAGAAAATTATGTTCTCAATTATTATGCTACTCCGTTAGGTCATATAGCATCTATGTATTATATTAAATGTGAAACGGTTTATTTTTTTTATACATCTATACAAGCTGGAAAGAAACACAAAAATGACAAAATGAATAATATGAATAGTACAAAAATTGATGATAATACAATGGATCATGTTGATAGTATAAATGGTGATGATGACAAAGAGAATCATGTGGATAGTTTAAATGTTGAGGCTATCAAAATGAATGATATGGATAATACAAATGGTAATAATAATAATAATAATAATAATACAAATGCTGTTAATAACAATATAAATGGTGATATAGATAAATTAAATGATAATATGCAGACTGATTTTTGCACTTTAAAAAATGATTCTCTCGAATTTTACGACATATTTGAATTAGTTGTACAAGCAAAAGAATTTGATGACATACCATTAAGACATAATGAAGATAAATATAATGTGAAATTAAGAAATCAAATACCTTTGGATATAGATATGAATATGCCTAATGTAAAAACGTATCTTTTATTATTATCACGTTTTTATGAATGTACATATGAAACTGTTGATTATCATATTGATTTAAAATTAGTAATGGATCAAATAGCTAGAGTTATTAATGCTTTTATTGATATCTGTTTATTATTTCATAATTATAATTATATAAAAAAATTAATTTTAATATTTAATTGTATAAATCAAAAAGTAAAGCCAAATACAAATTCGTTATATATTATTAAAGATATAACGGAATATCAAATATATAAATTAAAACAATTAGATATATATAATATTAATCAATTAATTAAATTTGATAAGTCTTATTTGTATTCCTTAAATATATTTGATATAACACAAATTAATTTTATTTTACAATTGCCTGTCTTTAATATGAATGTCAAATTATTTTATAAAGACATTCATTCAGAAAATGAAAATGAAAAAGAAAAAGAAAAAGAAAATAAAAATGAAGAGAAAAATAGAAACACAACAAATTCGTATGTAAATATACCATACGCTCAACATTTTAGGAATCAACATAAATATTCTTTTAAAATTAATTCTTATTACTCAAAAGAAATAGTTATTAAGCTTTTTTTTAATTTCATGAACAGAACGGGAAAGGAAGCATCATCTCAGAATGTACAATGGTAAGGAAAAAAAAAAAAAACTAACTAAATAGTAAAAATAAATAAATAAAAATATATATATATATATATGTATATATGTTTGTGTGTGTGTGCGTATTCTAATTTTTAAATATACATTCATTCTTCATATAATTCATATATTATATTTTTTGTAGGTTTGCTATTCTTCATGATACAGAACAAGATGAATCTATATCAATTAAACGATTTAATAATAACAACTTAAAAAAAGTATCAGTCATTTCATTCACGTAAGTTAATTATATATATTTATATATTTAATTATATTTTTTCTAGTTCTACATTTTATAGGGACAAATTATATATATAATTATTTTCCACATAATAATAAATATTTCTTTTATGCATATTAATTTTTTTTTTTTTTTTTTTTTTTTATTATTATATTAAATAGACTAGAGGATATGGAAAAGGGGAAATATAATTTCGTAATATATATTCATAATGATACTTATTATGGAATAGAGCATGAAGTGAGAAAAAAAAAAAAAAAAAAAAAAAATATATAAAATAAAATTATAAGATACACACAAATACATACACACACACAGAGAACAAAATATTAAATAAAAACATATTTTTATATATAATATATTATTATACTTAAAAAAAAATTTATTTTCTTTAACTTTTCTCATTTTCAGGTACATATAGATCTTTGTATTGAATAATAAAAAGAAAAGCAAATCGAAAAAAAAACTTAAAAGAATTCCTCCATATAATTTTTTTTTTTTTTTTTTTTTTTTTTTTTTTTATTTCAATAAGATGGAATTAAATTGGAAGGAAGATTTTGAAGAAATAGAAATAACAATAAATAAAGAAAAGGAAGAAGGAAAAAAATTATTTTATAATTTTTTTGCTTCTGGTGATTTTTTTTTTGTTGAGAATTATGATTATTTTGAATTAGGTAATACCCAAGACATATTAATAACAGAAGCTTATATAAAAATAGTTGATAAAAATGATGCTATAAATATAGATTTATATGATAGGATAAGTATAAAAAAAGGGGATATAAAAATACGAAAGAACAAAAAAATCATAATTTTAAATCTAAAAAAAAAAGAAAAGAAATTGTGGGGTTATTTACATTTTTTCTCTATATTTGTTATTTATAAAAACGAAATTTGTCCGAATTTATTAAAATGTACAAAAGAAGAAAAAAATAATATCATGTCAAAAGAACATATATTTAAAGCATTTATGAATAAAAGAAGGATGGAGAGTTTAGAACATTTGAAAAAAATGATGAAAAAAGAGAAAAGTTTGAATAGAGAATTTTTAAACAAGTTAGAAGATGAAGCACAAAAAATACAATGTAAATTGGAAGAAGTAAAATATGAACAATTTAAAATGCAAAAGGAGAATATTAAAAAGAGGGCCATCGATTTTATATATGATGATAAAACAGAAGGTTGGAAAGATGAAAAAGATATATCTAATAATAAGGAAAATTGTAAACATAAGGAATACAATAAGGATGATATAAATAATAAAAATAATGTACCTTTAAATAATAATAATAATCAACATGTTGAATATAATTTACATAATAATAATGAATGTGATGTAAATAAAAATAACTTAATATTTTGTAAGAATAATATAAAAACTGAAAAGGCAGTTATTGGAAATTATCATAATGAAAAGAAAGTTATAGAATTGAAATTTACACAATTAAAAAAAAACGAACTTCCTGCAAGAGAATCAAGGAATTTAAAAAAATCCTTATCTAATTATTCATCGACGAAAAACTTTTTTTTAATTATACTAATTGAAAAGGCAAAAAAAATGTTTTTTAGAAATTTGGATTTTAATAGTTCCTTAGAAGTACTAAAATCGATAACAGAATGTATTTCGAAAGGTAGGGATATAAATATTATAAGACATGTATATGTACATTTATAAAATATTAATATATATATATATATATATATATATATATATATATATATATATATATATATATTTATATTTATATTTATTTATTTGTATTATTTCATTAATATTACAGGAAACAAATTAATTAAAGAGGAGCATATTAAAGTATCAGCTAACATTTCCTTATTATACCTATTAACAAACAACCTAGATAAATGTATTGAAGAATGTGACAAATGTGTAGACTTAATAAATGAAGAAATTAAAACATATAATGTTCAACATAAACATTGTGAAATTATACATAAAGAAGAAGATGTATTAAAAATTTTTTATTCATTAGAAGAAATAAAATCTGAAAATTATATCAAATATCTTTATATTATATATGTAATGGTTATATTAAGAAAAATATATGCTAAAATTAAGAAGGAAAAGTGGATAGATGTTGAAAGCCTTTTTATTTCTATTGAGAAGGTTCAAGAATATTTACCAACTTCTATTTATAAAAGTATAAAAATGGATATGAACAATATTCACTTTTTTGAAGTAATAAAGGAACATCTTCTTCATACAAATGTTTTAAGTAATAAAAAATATATATATATATATATATATATATATATATAATATGTATATATATTTTTTTTTTTTTTTTTTTTTTTTTTTTTTTTTTTTTTGTAAATATATACATAATATTCATATCTATATTATTTTTCACTAACCATTTAGATATCAAAGATATAAAAAATAATTTATACACCTTAAATTTGGAAATATTAAAGAATAAAGAAATTAATGATAATTTCCCCCTTAATATATATATAACATTGAAAAGATCTTATTATTTAAAAAATTTAAATTTATTTTATAAAAATGTTATAAACATATTTTTGTGCTTATATAATATTTTATATAGACAAAATAAAATATATAGTTTTTTAAATAATATAGAATCTTTGAATTTGTCCAAATTTTTATTGGATATATATATTTTAATTATGTTGTTAAAACATGAAAGTGTCTTTTACGAAAAAATTATGGAAATAGAAAAATGTAAAAATTGTATAGAAAATAAAAATATTAGCCAAGAAATATTAAATATATTATTAAGTTATATAATGGATGATTCACAAAATGAATTTAATTTTGTAGTACAAAATATTGATCTTTTAAAACGTATTATATATAATGCTAATATTAATATGAATGATAAGAATGTAAATGAAAAACTATTAGATGATATTTCAGAAAAAAGAAAATATGTGTATATAGTTAATTTATGTTTTTCAGATATTTTATTAAAATATATGGATGTATTAAGAAAAAAAAATAAAAATGGAATTCAAAAAAAAAAATTTGTAAGAGAAATTATTTGCTCAGAACAAAATAAAATAATTAATGATATGAGTATAAAATTCTTTTCAAATAATGAATACTATAAAAATATAAAAGAAAATTGTGATCTTTTAAAATTAAAAATTACATTCCAAATAATAAAAACAATGATTTATGTTTTTAATTTAATACAAAAGATATATAAGAATAAAGACAAGGAAAAAATATATTTAAGAAATATAATAAGCATTTTGTTATTAGATCTTTCATATTCTATTAGTAATTTAAATCATACTTCTTATATGTTAAATTATGAAAATTTAATAATTTCTCATTTATTTTTATATTTCTGTTTTTCATTTCTATATAACTTTAAATATAATGAATTTATTATTGATATATATAAGAAAACCCATACTTCACAAACTTGTAACAATTTTATGTCTATAGAAAATATTAAAAGTGAAATAACAAAAAAGAAAAAAAAATCTATAATTAAGGATATGTTGAATGAGGATATTCTTTTGAATAATTTTTATGCTGATTATAAAAATTATATGCAAAAGAAAAAAAGGGAGAAACAAATGAATGGTCACCATTCTATGTTAAGAAATAACTATATCAATTTAATGATAGCCAAGATATGTTATTTAATTAAGAAAATAAAACATATGAAACATAATAATAAAAAGAATCATATATGTAGTAATAATAATGATAATAATATTAGTAATAGTTTGATGCTGTTTTCTCTTATTAATGATATATATTCAAATCAGATTTCTTTTAATAGTCCTTATTTTTTAAAAGATAAAATTTATTACT
Source organism: Plasmodium falciparum 3D7 (assembly GCF_000002765.6). Classification (NCBI taxonomy): domain Eukaryota; phylum Apicomplexa; class Aconoidasida; order Haemosporida; family Plasmodiidae; genus Plasmodium; species Plasmodium falciparum. Next base: position 1,592,231 of record NC_037283.1, read on the forward strand.
TGTTATGTATTCAATACAATTTGATATTATTAAATAAAAAATATAAGTCATCAGAAATTATTAATTTTAGCTATGTAACATTAATAAAACAAAATTTTAATTACTCTTTTTTTCTTAACAATGATAAACAAAAAAATATGGAACACTTATATTATAGAACTAATAATATGACTATAATAAATAATGAATACATCAACAAATATTTTAATTATTTTACTAATGATATAATCACATTTCATAATATCGAGAGAAATCATTTTTTAAAACATGTGTCCAATAATAATATTGAAACGTTGTTATACCCATATATTCAATGTGTTGTATGGAAACATAAAAGGATAAAAATATTTAGCAATATAAATATTTGTTTATTAAAACTTAAAGTTAACCAAGGCATTTTGATAAAATTTCGTAATATGGTTAGTTTAAATGTATTATTGATAAAATGAATTTTTTTTTTTTTTTTGTGTGTCTTTAAAATAAAACCATAATTAATATATATATATATATATATATATATATATTATTTTTCATTTTTTAGATAATAAAATATATGGAAAACCTCTTAATCGATTTTCACATTTTATACTTTGTTTTTCATTTGAAGAAGCTAAATTTATCTTTACATTTTTTTGATCCTAATAGTGGTATACCAACAGGTACATTATTTAAAATATTATATAAATATATAAATAAAAATATATATATATTGTTTTTTTTTTTTTTTTTTTTTTGGAAAGACCTTGATCACATCCTCTTACCTATTAAAGAATTGAATAAAAAGTTTTTTAAGAACAAATTGGAATATCAAAATATTTTTAAATATTATTTCAATAAGTTCTTAAAAATTAAAATAGAGTTATTAAGTAATTTATACGGTTCAATGTTATATATATATTAATGAAAAAAGTGTTGTTATATATATTATTAAAACTATATATATTTTTTTATAATTTTTGTGAAATATTAAGAAAATTAAGAAATGTTATAAATATATATTATATATATGTATATAATAAATCAAATGGTTAAAAATAAATAAATATATGAAACATTTATATATTTATAACATATAATAATATTATATATAATTTTAAAAAAATAAAAATTAATACATATATATATATTATTATATATTATATATATATATATATATATATATATATATAATATATATATTTTATATATTATATAGGTTGAACAAAACCATATAAAATTCTTATTATTTTTATGATATATAATTTTTATTTAATTTATATTTTATTTTATTTTTTTTTTTGTTTTTCTTTATTTTAATATACCTTTGCAACAAAAAAAATAAAATAAAATAATCGGAATTTTTTTCCTTATAAAAAAAAAAAAAAGAGTACTTTTTTCTCATTACTATTATTATATTATATTATATACATATATATAAAATATATATAATTTCATGTTTTTTTTTTTTTTCTTTTTTTATTTATTTAAATATATATGAATTTTTGTTTATATTTTTTTTAACGTTAAAAAGAATACATTATATATAAATTTATTATATATATATGTATTATTATTTTTTTTTTTTTTTTTTTTTTTGTTTGAATTAAAATTAATATAATATAAAAAGAAAATATGTGAAATCCATATATTTTTTATATTTATATTTTTTGCAACATTATAATTAAATGTGACAAGGAAATTAAGATTATAAAAAAATATTAGACTAATTAATTATATGTTTATGTAAAATATAATTTTTATATATATATGAAAAAGTATATGTATATATAATCTCATATATATGTATATTTAATATATATATGAAACATTTTGGAATTATAGATATTATATATATATATATATATATATGAATCACACACAAAAAATATAGAGATAATATAAGAATTATAAATTTCAATGAAATATAATTATGAGAGAAGTAATTTATGTATTAAGCTTTTATAAAATATCGATTTTGTAAAGCTCAAAAATTATGAAATATAAATAAATATATATAATATATATATATATTATATTTTTATTTATTTATAAGTCTTTATAAATATATCGTGACGTATCATGAATATACAATAATTTAAAGGACATTGTTAATGATATTAAATATATAATGTTTTAATAATGTGTATTATAATAATACTTTATAATGAATCATATTAAAAAAAAAAAAAAAAAAAAAAAAAAAATAGAAGAAGCAAATAAACAAATAAACAATAAAAGAAACTGAAAATATACCATAAAAATTTATTATAAAATAAAGAATAAAGGGAAAGAAATATGATATGGTGGTTTTTAATTTCAGTAAACTTTTTGTTCTTTCTTATAAAAAGCTTTTTTACACCCAAAGCCACGATATACAGGAATGATCTGAACACGAACTATACAAATTCGTCGACAGGTATATATAAAAACGACATTATTATATATATATATATATATATATATATATGTACACAAAAATATAAGTATGTATATGTATTAAAGAAAATTTTCATTTTCATTTTCATTTTTTTTTTATTTTCATTTTGATTTTCATTTTTTAGAAAAGTATATTTTGGGAGAGAACTACAACCTAACGAGCCTTAAATTAAAAATAGATTTTGGCTCGCTTGACACAGGTACGAAGATTATAGAATATAGCAAAGGCATAATTAATATTAGATCCATTCAACAATATGATTATGATAGCTATATGTTAACACCATGTAATTCTGATATATGGTGGATATATTCATTTAGTGATATTATACATATAGAAAAAATAGGTTTAGTATCCTTAGAGCATTATGCATCAAATTTTAAGGTCATTGAAATTTTAGGTAGTGATGTATATCCAGCTACTAAATGGAAAAAATTAGGGAAGATATCAACAAATTTTACAAAAAGTTTTGAATTATTTAATATATATGAATATTGTAAAAATTACGATGAAGATAATTGTTGGGTGAAATATTTAAAGTTTCATGTATTATCTCATCATAATTTAGAAAACAATTATTATTGTACTTTGACGCATCTTCAAATATTTGCATCTTCTGGAGTTGATATGTTAAGTGATAAAATATACTCGGATGAAAATATTAATAAAATTGAAAAAGATTTACAAGATAATTATATGGATCAAAACAATGAACAATTATATGATCAAGAAATTATTGAAAATTTGGAAGAATTATATGAAAATAATGAATCACTTGATGACACTTTATCAAATACAAGTAATGAAAAGAAATCAAAAACAAAAACAAGTACAAATGATGATAATGATAAAATTCATGGGAGTAATATATATTATGATAATATCAAAAAAAATGATGAGAAAAAAAAAAAAAAAAAAGAAAAAAAAAGTACAAGGACACAAGCAAAATCTTTAGATACCAAATTAATAGATAAAGATCTTATGAATACAAAACAAATAGAAAAAGAATTATTAGATACCAAATTAATAGAAAATGAATTTATACATAACAAATTATTTGATACAGATATGATTGAAAAAGAATTAATGGATACAGAATTAATAGAAAATGAATTAATGAATTATGAATTATTTGATAAAGATACTTTTTTTAAAGAAAATTATTTTAATGATGAACAACAAAGGACAGATGAGAGTAATGTAGATCAACAAAATGATATGTATGTAATAAAAAATAATAAAGACAGTATGAAAGGAGATTATTATATAAAAAAAAAAAAAAAAAAACTTGTAACAGATAATACAAAAGATTTAAATAAATGTTCATCCTATAAAAGTAGTAAAAGAGATAAATTTTTTGAAAACATAAAAAGAGAGAATCATATGGATGATCAACATAATGAAAATATATATATCAATATAAAAAATAACAAATCTACACATACATACAAAAAAAAAAATAATCATATATTTCATAAAAATGTCTATTACAACATATTGATTGTATTATATTATTTATTTAATCAACATATTAAAAAGGAATTATATCATTTTAATATGTTAAAAAATAAAATGCAATCATCATTTTTTATGAACAGATTTTATATAACTACTAGATATAAATATTTAAATAAAAAGTATATCAATTTTATTAATTTCATTAAAGTCTTAAAAGAAAATCATGAACAGAAATTATCCGAATATTATGATAACGACATATATCAAAAATTATATATAAAACAGGAAGAACAAAAAAAATATATATATAATTTAATAATGAATACTCAAAATAAGTATGAGGCTCTAATTAAATTGTTACCATTTTCAAGTATACAATTTTTATTAAAAAGGAAAAAATGGATACCTCTTTTATATACAATGTATAATAAGAAAGAATTCGTAAAAAATCCATATTTTAGCATTATTAATAGAGGAGAAAGAAAAAAACGAAAAAAGACATATACTATTATGAATGATGATTATATACCATTAAATACATTTTATAAAAAAAATCATATTATAATACTTCATGATTTAATATATTCTTTGTTCTTTTCAAATATATTATGTAATGGTGATTTAGTGTGTCTATTTGAAAATAAAATATTATTATCCAAAGTATGGATATCTCGTTCAAATATAAAACATTTTATTACAACAAAATATATATTTGATAATTATTATTATAACGATAAAGGTATCAATAAATTAAAAAACATTTACTTGTCACCCCATTTTTATTTCTTTAGAAATATATTTATATCCCACAAGTTTCAAAATAAAATATATTTAAAATTCCCTTATTATTCTTATTATGATAAGAAGGGTGTATTGAAATATATGCATAATAATATTAATATGAATGATTTTTTATATACAACAACGGATGTGGACATAAACGAATTTATACCATATAGTAGATATAAGAATTATGAATATGAAAAAGAAAGAGTACATATGATTGAAAGGGAGAAAAAAAAAAAAAAAATGTATAAAAGAAAACCTTATGAAAATTATATGATTTTATATGTTATATATAGATTAAAAGCAAATAATATTTACCATTTTGAATTTATAAAATATTGTACCAATTTAATTAACAATTGGTCCAAAAAAGAGATAAAAAAAAATAAACATCTTACACTTTTATATAACTTAGAAAGAAAATATTTAAGTACTTTTTATAACAAAATGAAATGTGTTGATATATATAAAAGTTATAAAATTTTGAAGAAGAAAAGAGTTTTTGTAGGAGCTCATCATCATATTTTTAATAACGAATATAATAATAATGATAATAATAGTTCTAATACTTGTCGAAGAGATAAATTAATAAATGATATATATAAATATTTACAAAAGAGAAACAAATTAAATTATATTCCTATATTACATAATAATATAAAAAAAAAAAATGAAATTCAAAAAATAAAAAAACAACAAATAAAAATGAGAGAAAATATATTTAATAGAATTATATTATTTTTTCACAAATTCGTATTTAGAAAGTTACCATATATTTATTTCTTAAATTTTTGGATTTATAACAAAAATGACATGATATTTCAAATGAATGATTGTTTGGATATTTTATTTAATTACATTTTTAATAATATAAAGAGAATAATAATAATAAAAAAAAAAAAAAAAAAGAATTTATATATATTTTTGGAAAAATTGGTAACAAGTTATATTAAACAAAATTGTTTTTTGAAGAAGAATTTTAGTTCTCTCTTTTTAAAAAAAAGAAATAAAAAACATAATAGACATAATAATAAAAGAGGATATATTAATATGAATAAAAATTACATTATATTATATCTTCATTATTATATGGAAAAATCAAAACTTCATCCATTCCATAAGTATTTGAACAATATTGAAATGTCTTATTATATAAAAACTGCAAATAATAAAAATTATATGTCCTTATCCGATATATATTTCTTTTCAAAAAATAAGGAATATTATTTAACTAATTATATAACATGGTATATAACAAACATGATATTTCTGTTATTGAATAGAAAAGAAAAAAATTGGAAGGTTGATATAAATAAAGAGGATATATATAAAAATGAAAAATATTTTTATGATAATGAAGGTGTTGATGAAAAAGAAAAAATAAATGCTTACAGAAAAATGAATATGATACCAAATTATTTATATAATAATGATAGTTATAATGATGAGTATTTTTACTATGACGATGATGATGATAATGAGAATGAAAATGATAATGATAACATTGGTAATAATAATTTTTATAATAATAATGTTCTTTATAGGGACCATTATCAATATGATAATGATAATAAGAACTCAAATTTGAATTATTATCTTACCAATAGAATAATTATAAACCCCAAAAAAAACTTCTTAGAAAATGTATGTTTAACCATAGGAGATATGGAGAATATCATATATTCCAATTATTATATTGATAAGTTTGAAAAAAAAGATTCCAAATATGATAAATGTATGAAGAACAAGATTAAGGAAAATATAATATATGATGAAGATAAGGATAGTCATGATAGTAGTAGTATAAAAATTTTGAATGAAATTAAGAAAAATGAAGAATCGAATAATAAACTTATCCATGATGTATATGATATTATCAGTGAATATGATGATAATGTTTCTAATAAATATAGAGATGATGATAAAAATGTTGAAAATAATCATAAGAATACATATAAAAGAAATAAACAAACTAGTAAAAATATTTCTGTAATAACAGGAAAAAAGGAAAGAAATGAAAATATCAAAGTGAATCAAAAGAGAAAAGAACAAATAAAAAAAACAAAAAAAATTAATTTTATAGAAGAATTTGATAATAAAATTATTGATGAAAATTTAAATTTTCCAAATGAAGAAAATTGTATAAGAGAAGAAAAAATTGAAGAGAAATCAAAAAATACAAGAGGACATGCATTATTAACGTTAGTTGATAAAATAAAAACTATCGAAACTAAAAATAATTATCTTCTAACTAAATTAAGAGATATTATAAAAATAACAAATAATAAAACAAAAATTATATATCATATGTTATCAAATTTTAAAATATTACAAAATACTATAAGTCTATTATTAAAATATATTATGATTAATGAAAAACATATGAAAGATTTAAATATGAATAAGAAAAATTCAGACACATTCTATAAAATATTAAAAGAAATATGCTTAGAACAAATTAATGATAAAAGCAAAAATATGGATTCATTAAAATATCTATGTAAATATTTACAAAATTTCTTATATGATGAATTTGAACGAAAATATCTATTTGAAAAAATTAGACCTGGAAATTATCCCATGTGTGATGATGATCAAAATATTTTATTGCATAACAAAAATGGATATCATCAAAAAAATACAGATTTTATTATAAAAGAAAAAAAAAAAAGTTTATTCAATTTTTTATATTATGAAAACCATTGTCATAATGATATTTTTAAAACACCACTCATATATTATAATTCACAAGTTGATCGTCTTCAAACAGTTTATTTGAACATATTCAATTTTATAGTAAATTTAAAGGTTGTAAAATTCTTAATATACAAATTCAAATATTGGAAAAATATTTTTAAAAGATATATCATAAATGGTTTGTCATATAATATAAATCCCCATACTTTTATGAATTACAGCCCAAAGGATAATCATACTACTAATAATAATATGAACAATACAAATAATGTCATGAATAATATCAATAATAATAATAGTAATTATCATTATGAAAATTGGTACCAGATTTTTACTAACAATTTTTATGTAATATTTTTTTATATCCTTTTTATCATTTTTATAGTTAATAATTTTTTATGTTTCATGTTCTACAAGCACTTATCAAACAAATTAAATGCATACGTGAAAACGTGTACTTGTCATAATAAATGAAAAAAAAAAAAAAAAAAAAATATATATATATATATATATATTTAAATTTTTTTTTTTTTTTTTTTTTATAATATTTGATTATCGTATTTGTTATATATGATTTTATAATGAATATATGGATAACCCTTTTATACAATATATATATATATATATATATATATATTTATATTTATATTTTTATTTGTTTTAATACATTTTTTCTTTCCCTTCTCTCATTTTTTATATTTTTTTTTAAGGAGATGTAGGCATATAATAATAATATATACAAATGTCTACAATCCATTTTCATAAAGAAAAATTCATGTTTTTTTTTATAACATTTTCTATATTTTCTGTATTTTTTATAATTTCTATATATTTTTTATTAATTTTTTTTTTATTTGTTTAATTTTTTAAATAAAGCTGTTAGAAACTTTTCACAACAGTTATTAAATATTATTATTTGAAAGAAATAAAAATTTTAGATTCATATTACTATTAAGTATATGTATATAAAATTATTAAAAAAAAATTATACTTTTTGTAATAATATTCTTATAGACACATATAAATATATATACCTATAACAAATTTTTATTTTTACGTAATATAAATATTTAGTTGTATAAATATGTGCTTATGCGAAAAAAAAAAAAAAAAAAATAATAAATAAATGAATATATATATAAATATATATATATATATATAATTTTTTTTATTTTTTTGTTGTTAAAATTTTGAAAGCCGCATAAATATACACAAATATAATGTACAACATTTAAAAAAAAAAATAAATAAAAATAAAAAATAAAATAAATATATACATATATACATATATATATATATATTTATATTTATACATATTCTTGTTGGTGTTTTATTTAAAAATAGTTTATCCAATTTTTATCGTATTTTCATCAACAAATTCATAAGGAGGCACTTCTAAATTGGAAGGTGCAGGTCCTTGTCTGATTCTTCCTGAATTATCATAATGGGAACCGTGACAAGGGCAAAAATATCCACTATAATTACCACCTTGAGCTGGAACACAACCTAGGTGCGTACATATTCCTATATTGACTAGCCATTCTGGTTTAATGGTACGATCTGAATCTAATTGCGGATCTCTCATGGTTTGAATTAATTTATCATCTTCTTTTGCTCTTTGTATATCTTCAGGTGTTCTATGTTTAACGAATACAGGTTTACCTCTCCATTTAATAACAACGTGTTCTCCCGGATTTACTGTTCTCATATCTAATTCTGTGGTACCTCCAGCAACTAGATCTTTTGAAATCCAAAAAAAATGAACAGATTTACATATAGCAGATCTCATAATGGATGACATAATAAAAAAATAGGATGCACTGATAAAATACATGAAAGATCTTCTGTCTTCATTTCCACTTCTTAATCTATATTCTCGAAAATCAGGATGATGATCTGAATTAATACTTTCAGGATTAGGACAGTTTTCTGCATAACCAGCAGGTCTAAAATTCCTTGGTTCAAATTTTCCAATTGATACAATAGCTGGTTCTTTAGGATTATGCCAGACATCAGTTCTTGTTACATTTGCTCCGCTAGCCAATTCACCTTTCTCTAGATCCGGTTTTCTTGGAAATACAGGCTCAGCTGTTTGATTATAATGAGCATATCTTGTTCTTGCAAAAATACCTTCATATTGATGTGGATGATTTGACGGTTCAACTAATTCTGATAAATCTTCAACTTTTTTATGAGACACATTTTGTTTTTCTTCAATTTCCCATAATTTTATATCTTCTGCATGATCAAATAAATTTTTATAACTTGGATCTTCAGATGCAGGAGGAATACGTTCATTTTCTTTTATGTTATGATTAAATGTACCACCATTTCTTCTAATTATTCTATTCAATCCATTTTTTCGAAATATTTTGCATTTGTAAAAAAGTTCCACATATTTAATATTATTCATTATATATGTAAATAAATAAATAAATAAATATAAATATAAATATATATATATATATATATATATATATATTTATTTATTTTATTTCAGAGTGAAGAAAAAAATAATATAATACATATAAATATTAATATATATATATATATTATATCCTTAATATCTTACTATCAAAAATTGTATCACAAAAATATGTATATTACCTAGACATTTGTCATAATTAAAAAAAAAACATATAAATAAATATATATATATATATATATATATATCTATATATTTTTTCCCGTTTTGTGATTTATCCCAAGTTGGAAATTATTACCAAAAAAAAATAATATATATATATATAATAAAATAAGATTATAAAAACATTATAATATGAAAAGATAAAAAAATTAATTTTTTTTTTTATATTAAAAGTCTTGAACTTTTTAACAAAAAAATAGCACAATTAAATCATATCATTTTTTCTTTATTTTATTATATACACAATATATATATATATATATTTTTAATAAAAAATATTTTATGTAATATATTATGTGTATATTATCATTGTGTTATTTTATTATATATATATATATATATCAATAATTATATGTTTTAATTTATTCTTTCATATGTACATTATTTATTTATTATGTCAAATGAAAATGGTATTAATTGCATTAATTTTCAGAAAAAAAAAAAAAAAAAAATTAAAGAAATACATATCATATATATATATATATATATATATATATATTATATTTAATAAAAGAATAATTTTCCTTGAAAATGTATCTAAAATATTTTATAGTCGTATACACATATATTATACGTTGTATTAAATGTATATTAAAAAAAAATAAAAAATACATATATATAATACATATATATATAATACAAAACAATGAAATTAAAATAATAAAATATATACATTAATATAATATTATACAAATTATATTTGTAGCTTTGATATTATATTTTTGAATAACGCAAAAACGTTTACGTTATTAAAAAAATAAATTAAAATAAAATAATAAATAAAAGTGAACAGAATTTATATTAATCCATCGTTATTCTTTTAGATTAAAAATGCTTTAGGTATGTTCATTACACATTATTAATATATAAAAATGTAAGTTTTATTTTGAAATATAAAGAAAATATGATGTAGATATTATAAACAAATAATAATATAACAAAGAGATCATCATATTATTTATTGTAAGTGTTTTATATAAAGAAAATTATTACATGGGCTTCAACAAAAAGAGGAGGAACATATTATGTACTACTTTTTTTTTTTTTTTTTTTTTTAAATTCGTGAGTTATGGAAATATAAGTTAAAATGATTAAGAAAATGGAGTTTAAAAATATTGTTTTTTAAATAATAAATACAAATTTTTTGTAACAATTTTTTTTAATTCTATACATATATATATATATATATATGATTATATGTGTATAAGATTTAAAAATATATATATATTTAATCCCTTTTTTAATTTCCTTAAAAAATTAGAAAATAAAAGAAATTGCATATAATTCTTAGAATAATAACATAAATGTTTTTTAATCATATTATATATTGAATACGTATGAATATTTTATGACATCGAAAAATATAGAATAACTTAAAGAACGAAAAAAAAAAAAATATATTATATATATATATATATATATATATAATATATGTATATAATTGTCTTTGTATAGTATTAAAATGGTTTAGGAATATATATATTTATATGAAAACATAAAGAGATAAAGAGATAATTAATCAGTTCATTTATTTTTTTAACAAAAAATTTTCCTTTTTCCTTTTTAATATTATACTTATCCTAATAATGTAAAAAAGAATTAATAATATTTTTTTCTAAATCATTATTTCTATTTCTATTTCTATTCCTATTGTTATTCCCATTTTATTTTATTTAATTTTATTTTATATTGGTTGAGAATATATATTTTTTTTTTTTTTTTTTTTTTGCTTTCCGTAATTTATTTAATTTTATGTTAATATCCCATAAAATGAAATAAAAAAATAAAAAAAAAAAGAAATATTTTATATCCATATAAAAAAGCATATTGAAAATATTTATTTACAAAAATGTTCTTTTATTATTATTATTTTTTTTTTTTTTTGAATGGGTTCTTATACATACTAAAAAAATGTACTTGTATTGTTTTTTTAAAAGCTAATAAAATTAATATATATATAATATATATATAGAATAGAAAATGGTTATTTTTATTTTATCCTATATTTATCAACCACCACAACCCTAAAATGATATAATATATAATACTCTTTTATTTATGTATTATAATATTATGTTGTTCTATATATTTCTTATAAACAAATTAAAAAAAAAAAAAAAAAAAAAAATATTATTATATATATATATATAGAATTATAATTGAATTTATTATTATTATTTCTAAATTTTTTTTAAGTTTTTTCCATTTTTTTTTTTTTTTTTTTATTATTATTATTCTATAAATTTTAACCAAATCTCAAAAAAAAAAAAAAAAAAAAAAAAAAAAAAAAAGTCGCACGCTAATTTGGAGTTGAACCATAAAATCATGCTTAACAACCTTTATATGCACTAAAAAATAAAAAAAAAATAAAAAACAAAAAAAATAAAGCGAACCAAAAATTAAAAAAAATTAATCAAAAAAAAAAAAATATAATTAAAAAATTATCAAAAAAATATCAAAAAATATTCAAAAAAAATTATCCAAAAATATTCAAAAAAAATTATCAAAAAATATTTAAAAAAAATTATCAAAAAATATTCAAAAAATTAATAAAATATAAACAAAAAAAATAATAAAGAGCTAAAAAAATGGGAAATAATATTAATAAAACCAAAAGAATCATAATATTTTTTTAGATTTTTTCAAATATATAATTAATTAATATATAAATTTTCCTCATTTTTTAATAACAAATTTTTTGTTATATATGCTTTTTTATTAAATCATTTCAAGTCTTGCACAGAACATTTTTTTTTTTTTTTTTTTTATTAAATATATATATATTTATATATATATATATATATATATAATATTATACTATAATATATAAATATTATTATATATATAACTTTTTAATGTATAATAATTTTTGTAACTTATATATATATATATAAATGTGTAAAATAGAAAAAAAAAAATTCAATTTTTCATGTAATTTTTATTTTTTGCTGTTTTTTTTGTCTTTGTATTTTTAATTAGTTCATATATTCTTATAAACAATATAAATTTTGTGAACTTAGTAAAAAATTCTTTTTTTTTTTTTTTTTTTTTTTTTTCATTTAAACTTTATAAATTAATAATTATACAAAAGTTTTAATTTTACATGCACTTTAAATAAAATTGTTTTTTTTTTTTTTTTTTTTTTCTTTAAAATATTATTATAAATTATATATAATATACATATATATGGGTACATATATTAATATATATTTTTTCCCTTCTTTTTAATATGTAATATTACATAAATATATTTATATATACATTTAAAATAATTTTTATAAATTTATAAAGTGATTTTTTTAAGAGAAAATGAGATTATCAATAACAGGATAACGGGTGAGATGTAATAATGCATAAAATATATTTATATATATAATATTATATATACATAATATATTTATATATATTCACATGTAAAATATAAAATTTTCATTTTATATATTTATATATATATATATATATATATATATATATATACATTTGTCTATATAAGAAAGAAGAATAATGAATAAATTGTTATATAAAAAAAAAAAAATTATAGATGGATTCAAAGAAAAGAAAAAAATAATAAATGAATAAAAAGTCTACAATTGATTCATAAAATATATATGATTTTTATATATACCGAAAAAAAATTTTTAAAGAATATATAATTACATAATATATACTTATTTTATATGCATAATATATATATTATATATATATATTATTCTGTAATTAAGTGCATGATTTTGTAAATTCAGAGGGAAAAGATTACTGACGATTAGTATATGAATGATACGTATTTATTTCACACACGTTAAAAAAATAAAAATAAAACAGATGAATAAATAATATATATATATATATATATATACTTTATGTAAAATTTATGTTGTTTTTATTTTATTTTATTTTATTTCTTTTTCTTTTTCTTTTTCTTTTTTTTTTTCTTTTTTTTTATGTCATTTTAATATATATCGTTATATTTCATTTTATGTATTTGCTATATGAAGCGCCATCTTTAAATGATTATACATATTATACATCATATATTTCCTATTCATACCTTTAAGAAATATATTATTGTAGACATATGAGATATATTATATTCATATATTTTTTTTTTCACTTTAATATATATATGTATATTATATGCATTTTATTTTATAACATTTCAGATACGTTCTTCTCTATGTCTTTTTTTTTTTTTTTTAATTTAGATATAAATATATACATTTTTTTCCGTCAAATATAATTATATTTTAAGTTAAACCTTTTGTTACTTTTTTTTTTATTCTTTTTTTTATTCTTTTTTTTTATTCTTTTTGTTATTCTTTTTTTTATTCTTTTTGTTATTCTTTTTGTTATTCTTTTTTCTTTTTTTTTTTTCTTTTTTTTTTTTTTTCTTTTTCTTTTTCATTTTTTTTTTTTTTCTTTTTTTTTCTATTTCATTTTTTTTTTATTTTTTTTTATTATGTTCAATTAGTCTTTAATTTGATTTTTATTAAATTTATATTCTTTTAGAAATTGTAAATTCATATATGCTTGCATTAATGATATATATATTATTATTATGTACATGTATATTTATTTTTTCTTTATAAATATATTCATATTTAATTTTTTTGCTTGTTAAAAATTTTCCATGTTTTTATTTTTTAAAGAGTCTTAATGTTAAATCCTTAAGTGCTTTAAAAAATATATATGTATAATATTTTATTTATATACTAATTTATAAAAATTAATTTATATATATATGTATATATATATATATATATATATATTAAATAAAAAAAAAAAAAAAAAATAATAAAAAACATTTTGAAATACCTTATTTATATTATATTATATTACATATATATTATTATTTTAAAATTAATTTGATAGCTTATTTGTATTCTGTATTTTTTTATTTTTTTATTCTTTTATTTTTTTTTACACAATTTACAATATCTTCAACATACACATTTTTATGTGTTACATATAAAGTAAAAAATATAAAAAATTAATAAAGAAAAAAAAAAAAAAAAAAAAAAAAAATACATTATATATATATATTATTTTTAAAACTAAAAATATATATTCATAAACATAATATATATATATTACATAACCATAATATATATATATATATATATATTACATAAATATAATATTTATAAATTACATAACCATAATATATATATTACATAATCATAATATATGTATTACATAAACATAATAATATATTACACAAACATTATATATATATGTATATATATTACATAACCATAATATATATATTACATAATTTTCATTTTTTAATGTATTTCGTTTAATTAAGTTGTAATGTTTTTTTTTTATTTTTTTTTTTTATTTTTATTTATTTGTTAATTGATAAAAAATATAAATTAATATATGTTTAAATTTATATAAAATTCCATTATATACCTTTGTAAGATATATATATAGAATAATACATTTTTTTCTTTTTTTCTTTTTTTTTATTTGTATAATTTAGTATAGTTTAATATGAATTATATGTTTATGTATGTGTATGATTACATTGGATAAACACATAAGAGTATACCATCGTTTTATGACATTTAAAAATCTCTTACTCCTCCTTTTTTTCTTTTTTTCCCTATGAGTCTATTTTATTTGTTGAAATATTAGAAAATAAAAAATTTGTTCTGTTCATCACAACATTGTAATATATATATATATATATATAATTATTTACAGTTATATATTTTATATGAACATGTAAGCATTTTTTTTCCTTTACAACTGATGCTAAATATACCCTTTCGTATCGTAGAAGTAAATAGGTGTAATATATATATATATATATCAATAATTAAAAATAAGAACATATATATATGAATCATATTATATATACATAAAATATATATATATATATATGAATCATATTATATATAGATAAAACATATATGTATATATATATATATATATATATGGATAACATATATGGAAGACATATGATAAATAATAATCCCTTGTGTGTAATAGTAAAAAATATGCTTTTCTTAATTCACATATATATTTTTTTTTTTTTTTTATATTTGAACTAATAATAAAATTTTAGTATTTATTGTTAAATATTATATATATTATATATATTATTATTGACTTGCCATTTATTTGATTTTATTTTTCATTTTATTTTTCATTTTATTTTTATTTTTTATTTTATTTTTTTTATTTTATTTTTTTTATTTTATTATTTATTTATTTATTTTTTGATATATTTATGTTGTGATATTATATTTCCTTTTAACAATATATTTATATGTGACGTCATGAATTTAAAAAATAATGAGAATGATGATACAAATAATTTTTGGAAAGAGCAACTGTTCGAAATATGTAACATGAGCCCAGAGGATTTGAAGATACACAATTTGCCTATATCAAGAATAAAAAAAATAATGAAGGAAGATGATGAAATAAAAAGTAATCAAATGGTTTCTGCAGACACTCCTGTATTATTAGCTAAAGCATGTGAATTATTTATTATGGAATTAACAAGTAATGCTTGGAAATATACGGAAGAAGGAAAGCGTCGAACTTTACAAAGACAAGATGTAGTATCCGCTGCTTGTAAGAAAGATACCTTTGATTTTTTAATTGATCTTATACCTTTGGAAGATCGTATGAAATTTATTAATCTTCATATGAAGATGAATTCTCGAAAAAGTCAGACGAATATGAATTACGATATGATGCAACAATATTACAATTTATATTCAACTTGTAATGATAATAAAAATAGTATGAATGTAATAAATGGTATGAATATAATAAATGGTTTAAATAATATGGAAAACCTTAATGGTAATAATAGTAATAATATGAATTCTCAAATTATGAATACATTGAATAATAGTACGAATGATTTGAATTTATTATACAGATCAAGCAATAACAATAATAATAATAATAATAATAATACCTATAATAATATCAATAACAATAATGTAGACGATTTTAACAATTCATCTATAAATTTACAAAATAATATATATATGAACCAAAATAAATATTTTAATAATAAAGATTTTAATATATCAAATAATAATTATATGCCACCAAATGGTATTATATCAAATAATATTTACCCATCCAATAATTTTTCAAATCGGCATATGAGCATGTATTCCAATCGAGGCATGAACACAACACAAGGAAATAACAACAGTAATAATAATAATAATAATAATAATAATAATAGTAGTAGTTTTAATAATAGTAGTAGTTTTAATAATAGTAGTAGTAATAATAGTAGTAGTAATAATAATAATAGTAGTAATTATAATAGCAGCTGTAGTAATAATAATAGTAGTAGTAATAATAACAATAGTAGTACAAGTAGTAATAATAATGGTAACAATAACAAGAACAATTATAATAATAATTATAATAATAGTTTAAGTACTAATGAGAATTTTACAAACAATTTAGTTAATCCCATAAATTATAAAAAGGTAAGTAGTAAAAAAAGATCATATAAAAAAGATTTTTCAAATAATACATTAACTGAAATGAATAATAATATAAATAATGATATGAAAGACATTACAACAAATAGTTTTCAGAGCAATGATTTTGTAAATTCCTATACAAGCCATAATTCAAAAATAAATCAAAGCAAAAATAATTACTCATCATATAATAATAATAATAATAATAATAATAATAATAATAATAATTTTAATAATGTATGTGCGCAGAATGGGGTTAATACATATAACGGGATAAATACAGAGGATATAAAAAATAATAATTTTAATGGAAATTATTGCCCAATGCAAGATATGAATATGATGTATGATGTTAATGGTATTATGTATGGTTATTCTTATGTAAAGAATGATGATAAAAATATGAATGATATACAATCACAAAAAGATTATGTTTATAATTATTATAATGGAACAAATAAAACAATGAATAATACTACTATAATCGGTAATGCTGTATCTAATAATAATTATGATAGTAGTTCAAGAAATGTTTCATCATGTTCATCATTTGAATTAAAGAATAATATGATTACAAATGATTCTAGAAAAAATATATCATCAGTTATAACAAATGATATGAAGAATAATAATTATAATAGGAATATACATAATAACAATAATAATAATATGATAAAACAAAATAATATAATTATTAATGATTATAGTCCTATCAATAATAGTGTACAAGGAAATATAAGTCAAGAACTTATCAATAGAAATTCTTTATCAGTTAAATCTAATATTGAATTAAATAAAGATGTTTTAAATAATTTTTTTTTAAGAAATAATAACAGTGCAACTACAACTAGTACTACTACAACAACTACAGCGACTACACATAACAATGTCATGAGTAATAATAGCATGTCTTCTGGTAACGATGGAAAAGCTAAAAATAATAAAAGTAATAATAAAAATAAAAATGGAACCAACACTAGCACGAATAATAATAATAATGTAAATAATAGTAACCACAATAATAAGCATAGCAACAACAGCAACAGCAACAGCAACAGCAAAAACAATAATAATAATAATAATAACAATAATAATCGTATATCCATTAATAATCAAATGAGTAATAACAATAAGCGTATGAGCAATACACAATATGTTCTGAACAACCAATCAAATAAAAATAAAACTTTAAAAAATAGACACAATAATAATAATAATAATTTGTTAAATGATCATATGAATAATCCTATACAAAATAATTACCAGCTCAGTATGCAACAAAATAATCTTATGGCCACACCAATGAACCAACAAATGTCTTCTTTAATGAATGATCCAAATATGAGTGATATAAGTATAAACAATATGAACAATGTGAACAATATGAACAATGTGAACAATGTGAGCAATATGAACAATGTGAACAATATGAACAATATGAACAATATGAACAGTATGGACAGTATGAACAATATGAACAATATGAACAGTATGAACAATGTGAACAATATGAACAATATGAATAATATTATTATGAATAATATTATTATGAATGAGAATATTATAAATGATACTATGTTGAATGATAATATGATGAATGATACTATGATAAATGATACTATGTTGAATGATACTATGTTGAATGATACTATGATGAATGATACTATGATAAATGATAATATTATTAACATTAATAATATTAGTGATCATATTATTATGAATGATACTATCATTAATGATATTATTAATAACTCAGAAAATAATATTACTAGAAAAAACTCATCTATAAATATCATCAATCAAAATATTGATAATAGTGTTGTACACAATCATTTAAATAATATCATTCCACACATTAATAATAACGTGCAACAAAATATGAAGCTTAATATGAATTCTAACATGTATATGAATAACAATACTCAAAATCAAATATATCAACCTACTGCTCAGTATTCTATTCCAGAAAATAATTATATATGTAATTATAACACACAGACATATAATAATAAAGCCAAGAAAAAAATATATACTTATTCGTAACTAAATAAATAAATATAATATATAAATATGTATGTATATAAATATGTATATGTATATAAATATATATATATATATATATATATATATATATATATATTTATTTATTTATTTATTTATTTATGTGTTACTCCCTTTTTCTTTTTTTTTTTTTTTTTTTTTTTGTCATTTTTATGTTTAATAAAAATGTGAGGTCATAAAAAGTCGAACATTTGACTAATTTATATATATATATATATTTATTTATATTTATATATAATATTATGTATGTGCCTTTTCTTCATTTTTTTTTTTTTTTTTTTTTTTTTTTTACGAACATGGAACTCTTTTTTTTCAACATCATTATATATTATCAAAAGAATGGATTAATAACCCATATTAGTGTTCATGTTATATGTCAAAAGAGCATAATTATATTGGAACACTTTAATATATATAATATTCCCTTATTTGTGTTTTTAAATATGTGTTTATTTTTAATTCTGAAAAAAATATAAAATATAAAACATAAAAATGTATACTGTAAAATAAAGAAAAAAAAAAATTAAATTTGATATTATAAAGATATAAATTTTTAATATATTTAATTAATAGGAATACATACACATATATATATATATATATATATATATATATCTTTATATATATTTAAGGTTTGACTATGTATAATTAGTTTGTGTAAATCCATAAGCATTAAATAAACACATAAACAAAAATATGAATATATTGTGTGCAATTATGGATTATAATAAATAGAATATTTTTCCTTTTCTTTTCTCATTAAACTCGCATGTTTTCTGGTTTTTGTACATATCCAATTTCTTCGTAATAATTTTGCATATACTTATATGAGTTTTTGTCAAATGTTGGATCATCAATATGATACTTTGGTATTTCAAAAAAAAATGGGAATCTTCCATAAAATTGAATTCGGTTAGGTCGGAAAGACCAAGGGTCTACATCTTGATAATCTGGTTCATTATCAATAAGAGAACTTTTAAATGATTGACTGAAATTTCTTAACCAGTGATTAAAATATGGAAGTGAATATGCATGGTGTTGATATCTGTCAATTATATTTCTTCTTTTATCTTGTCTTCTAAAATGTACATCAGGATTAAATAATAAGTTACGTAATATAATACACATAGAAAGAGCTACAGCATAGTAGGATATAAAATAATAATTATATTGACTTGGATCATTAAACCAATTGTTATAACTCTTTTTGAAAAAAAATTTCAGTAATTTATTATCCGTATAGCAACCGTTAAAGTTGCGAAAAAAATTAAAATAATGTTGTGCGTTCTGAAATATGAGCATCTTTGTATATATAAAGAAAAATATATAAATATATTATATATATATATATATATATATTTAATGTGTTATAATTTTCTTTTTTTTATTTTGAATATAAATTATGGATGATAGCTGTATAAAGAAAAAAATAAAAAAAATTAATGACTTAATATATATTTTATATATATTTTTAATATTATTATTTTATATATATTTTACCTTTCAAGTTTACACATTTTTTCCCATAATTGTCATATTAATAAAATATAATTATATATTAATTATCATATGTGAAAATATTATATATGTATACTTTTTTTTTTTTTTTTTTTTTTTTTTTTTTTTTTTTTTCTTTTACAGGATATGCAAACTGCATTATTAATGGAAATTTTTTTCTTTTATTTTTTTCTTTTATTTTTTTCTTTTATTTTTTTCTTCATATATGGAAAATAATGAAACCGTGATCATTTTTATTATTTTATTTATATTTTTACATATAAAATATCTTTATAATATATATATATATATTTTATGTGTACTCAATGTTATAACGCAAAAGTTATTATTAATAAAATATACATAATTTTTTTTTAGTTTGAAGGATAATATAAATTGAATTTCCACTTTTAACAAAAAAGAAAATTAAATAAGCATTAAATAATACTTACAAATTAAAAATGAGTGAAAATAAAATAGAAAATAAAAAATAAATATGCAATATATATATATATATATATATATTTTGATAATATTGTACAAAAACATTAAAATGTTTATATATAATATCTATAAAAATCATAAATTTGTATATTATTTTTCCTTTTGACATGTCAAAAATTGTTTTAATTCTTCTAAGTTTATATTATTATAACAATTAAAGGCTACCAATATAAAATAATGATTTTGTAATAATCTCCATTCTTCGAATTCATCAAACATTTCGATAAGTTCAATTTTCTTTTTTTCTTCCATATTTATATGGTAATCATATATTTCATTCATATCATTTATATATACATTAACCCAACCTAAAGATTTATATCTTTCTAATTGTGTTTGTAAATTGTAATATTTATAAATGCTTTTCAAATTTATACCTCTATGACTAAAATTGTCTATCATAACTTTTCCAAAGGCTGTATTAGGGTTTACCTAACCAAATAAAAAAAAAAAAAAAAAAAAAAAAAAAAAAAAAAAAAATATATATATATATATATTGAATAATATAATAAATATAAATAAATAAATAAACATATATATATATATATATAATATAATATAATATAAACATAAAATTATACATAAAGGATAAATATTTATCATCATATGTTACCTGCTCATATACAATTATACATGATGTATTTTTCATAAGTTCACTCAACTTTTTTATTAAATTATCACTACTTTCTGTTTCTAAATATATAAGAACACATTCACATATAAATATGGTAGGTTTATTAAAATCAAAATTATATGATAATAATATTTTTTCAAAGGATGATGAATCGTTTAAGTCAAGTGGAACCATTTTATAATTTAAGCAATTAATAAGATCTTCATCTTTTTCTTCATTATCTTTTTCATACTTCAAAAAATTTTTCATCTCTGTATATTTTTTAATTATATCTGTCTTCTCTTTTAATAAATCGTAAAAATCGATTTCATAGTATTTTACATCCTGATATTTTTGCTACAAGGAAAAAAAATATATGAACAACAAAAAAAAAAAAAAAAATATATATATATATATATATATTTATTTATTTATTTATTCTTCTTATTAATATTATATAAGATATGTTCACAAAACGGGAAACTATTATTTTTTTTATTTATATACATTTATCCAAAAAAAGGTAGTATCCAAACCAGAACCGATGTTAACAATTTGAATGCTTTGTTTCTATAAAATATAAATAATACATAGAATAATAAACATTTTTATTGTTATAATGATAAATTATTTAATAAATTAATGTTTTTATTAATTCTTTTTATACATACATTATCTATGGATTTAAAAAATAGTTCAATGTACAATCTTAAAGCAGCTACCCTGGCATAATAACCTTTTTTCAAAAAAAAAAAAAAAAAAAAAAAAAAAATATATATATATATATATATAATGTGCATATATGTTCCCATATATCTTTCAATTTATTTTTCATAAAATACTTAGATATTTATAAAAGCAAACATAAAATATTAGTTCTTTTCTTGTATTTACCTCTATTTATTAAAGGGCTTCTTGTCTCTATCCTTTTTACAAAATGTTTTAAAAATGGATCATCGTAATATCCTAATTTAACAGCAGATCTAAAAATTGAAAAAAAATATACATACAAATATAGGGATATATATTTAATATAATCATTTTTCTTTATATTAAGTTATATGTTATTATTTTATTAATTTTTTCTTTTTAATGTAACAATTTACTGCTAGCCGCCTCGTACGTTGTATTCTGAACATTATGTTTTGAGGATTTAGATGAATTCATAATTTTTTATAAAATACAAATATAAATATATATATATATAATATGAATATTTGTCAATTATTACACAATTTTAGATAGAATCATATAAATAAATAAATATATATATATATATATATATATTTATTTATTTATTTTTATTTATATGTGTGATATAAATATTTTGATATAATATGCTCTTAAAATACATTAATTTTCCTCTTTTTTTTCCCTTTAAAAAGAGATATATTGCGTATTATATGTAATCAATATAAAACATATATATATATATATATATAATATATTTATTTATTTTATTTCTAATATTAGTACTATATATATATATATATATATTTATTTATTTAATTCAACTCTCAGAAAAGCGAACAAATAAAAAAAATGAAATTTTATTAATTTCACTTTTCTTTTCTTTTTCTTTCCATTTTTTTTTTTTTTTTTTTTTGTACCCCTTATTTACTATTTTTTTATCTTATTCTTATTCACATCTTTAATCATATTTTTCTTTTTTATATTTTCTTGTTATTAACTAATGTTCAAAAACAATACCTTCATAATAATAAATATGTATTCCTTTCTAAATTTCTTTTTTATAATATGCAAAGAGTATTTATTATGTGTATATTAAAAATAAATATTATTATTTTTATATTTTTTTGAACATATACACACTCTAAACTTATACATATTATTTTGGTAAAAAATTTTCTTTTTTTCTTTTTATAAAATAATTGTGGAAATGATGAGAAGATTTACTCATAAAATAAATAAAAAAAAAAGTATAGGAATAAATTTGTAAAATCATAAAATGTGCTTTTTATAAAAAAAAAGGTTTATATAAAGTAATATATATATATATATATATATATATTTTTTTTAAATTATAATTTGTTCTATTCTATATGTATACGTTAGTATAACATAAAATATATATATATATATATATATATATATATTTATATATTTAATTTATTATTTTTTCTAAAGTATACTTTTATTAATTTTTATAATTATTATTTGAAATATTTATATAATTTATTAATATACATCTATTATATATTAGTTTTAAGATATAATTTTTCGTATCTATTATTACTGGTTTGTCTTATATATATATTAAAATATTTATCAAGTTATTTAAATATATATAAAGTGTATCATTTTTAAGAATCACATGTGTTGTAAAGTCTAAGGAGATAATATAATATATAAAAGATACACTGAGTCATATTTATTTTTATTTTTACTTTTATTTTTACATTTAATTTATTTAATTTTCCCTTATTTAATAAATATATAAATAAGCAGTAACAGGAAGCTAAATATTATTCATTATATACATGGAAAGAATAAATAATCAAATTTATGTTTAATTTTTATATTTTTATTTATTCTTATATATATAAGGAAAAAAGAAAGGTATTGCAAATTTTTCTATTTTTAATGACCCAACAAATAATATAAGGAAATTTATTTTTTCTTTATTCTTAAAAAAAATTTTGAAATAATATAAAACAATATTTTTTAAGAAATTATATTTGTATCTTATATATTTCTGGAAAATAATAAAAAATTTGGTTCTTATATATTTTATATTATTTCACATTGTTTGAATACACGTTTAAAACGTGAACTAGAAAAAGAAAAAACAAAAAAAAAATCAAAAAGCACATCATAGAAAAAGAATACATTTTTATATTATAACAAAAATATTAATATATATATATATATATATATATATATATTATAATAAAAAAGGAGTGGGTTAAATTTTATCATACAACTATTTAATTTTTTTATTAAATTATATAATTAGAAAATATATATATATATATAATATTATGTAAGTATATTTTTTTATATATACATTTATATTTTTATTTATATATTTGATTTATTCTTTTTAAATTTTTTTACTTATTTTTAATATGTATACAATATAATATTATTTGTTTAATTTAAAATTTTGTATAAAAATATTTATTATCATATTATATATATAATAAACTACGAATACAAAATATATTATGTATATATAAAAATACATATATATAAAATATATATATAATAATATATAATATAATATATATGTATATTATTTAATTCATAAACCAATTTCCATTTATTTATAAAAAATATTAATTGTATTATATATATACATAATATACATACATATATTTAATTTTATACATTAGTATTTTTTAATATTAATGTATTATATATTATTTTTCCTTAATTTTTAACAAAATTATAGTAGTGAAATAATTTTATTTATATGTATAAAACAATATATCATTATATATATATATATATATATATATATATATATATATATATATTTATATATACAAAATATAATACATATGTATAATAATTTTATTTATTAATTTTTTTTTTTTTTCTTTTTTTTTTTTTATATTTATTTCACTTATAATATATATATTTTAATATATATTTTCTTTTTATAATCCTTTAATTTTTTTTTTTTTTTATTATATTTAAAATATTTTTTGTTTTATTAAAATTGTTTTTTTGAAGGAAAAAAAGAAAAAAAAAAGGAAAAAAAAAAAAAAAAAAAAATTAATAATAATATATAATATTAATAATATTTTATATATTTATATATTTTTCTTACATATATAATATATATATATATATATAATAATAATAATAATAATAATAATATATATGATAAACTTTTATTATTTAGTGAATTTTATATAATTTTTACTTTATGTTATATAAATAAATATAAATAAAAAATAAGTATATATATATTTTATATGTATATAATATATAAACAATGTGTTTAATGTTTTTTTAATAAAAAGATAGTATTTTTATGAGGCATATATTATTATATCTTATATTTTATTATATATATATATATATATTTTTTTTTTTTTTTTTTTAATATCATTGATCAACATTGAATTATTTTAAAAAGAAAATAAAAAGGGAAAAAAAAAAAAAGAAAAAAAAAAAGAATAAAAAAAGAAGAAAAAAAAGAATAAAAAAAGAAAAAAAAAAAAGAATAAAAAAAGAAAAAAAAGATAAAACTTTCCTAAATTTTTCTCAAAAAAAGAAGAAAAAGGATTAAATAAATAATTAAGGAGAATAGTAAGTTAAATATAAGTTATATATAAACATATAAGGATTACCAAAAGGGAAAATATACAACTATAAATATTATAATATCAAAAGGATAATTATTTAATTAAATAAAAAAAAAAAAAAAAAATAGAATATATATATATTTATATATATAAAAAAATTATAAAAATGAAACTTTTAAGAGTAACACCTGAAAAAAATATAGAATTTCCTCTTGTTCATTTTCAAGCAGTAACTCAAGTTGTTAAATTAGAAAATGTAAGTGATAAAAAAGTAGCTTTTAAAATAAAAACAACCGCTCCTAATAATTATTTAGTAAGACCATCATTTGGTTTAATAAGTGTAAGAGAAACAATAGAAATACAAATTATATTACAACCCTTGTCAGACAAAGATAATATATCAAACGATAAATTTCAGGTACAATGTTTAAATGTTGATGATAATACTACAGTAGATAAACAATTTTGGATAACAGTTAATAAAAATGAAATACAAGATCATAAACTTATTGTAGTTCTAAACGATGAAAATAATAGTAAATTAAATCATTCTTACATACCCTCAAATAATGTACCTCTCTCAGAAATGAATAACAAAAATATACACAATATGGGATACGTCGATAATAATAATATAAATCAAGATGACCCAAATTTAGCAGATGGTAAAAAATATTACAAAGAAATTTATATCTAATAGTATATATTAATATTGTAATATATGTGTAAATCTTATATGATGAATTGTCACATATATCGTGTTCTTATATATATAATGTGTGTGTGTACTCTACAAGTGTTCAAGACAAAATGTTATATATATATATATATGTATGTGTGTGTGGATATATATATTTATTTATTTTATATATATATATATATATATATTTTTTTTTTTTTTTTTTTTTTGTTAAGGTTTAAAAGGAGGTCTACCAGGTATGCAAAGGAAATATCATGAACTTTTAAATTATTGCGTTTTTGTTGATAAACAAAAAGCAGCCCTAGAAAAAGAAAACGAAAGTTTAAAAAATCAGTTAAAAGCATATAACAGTAATTCTAATAAATTCTTAATAGATAATAAATTAATTCCTATTATAATTGTAATGTTAGCTATAATAACAAAATATATGGGTTACTGGTAATTTCAAAGTTATACAAAGAAAATATATTAATATATATGTTTACATTTTTGTGTAAGGAAAATATCAAGAATCAATAAATTATAAAATAGTAAATTCGATAAGTTATAAAATGAAATATATGATAAATTATAAAAATGATTAATAAAAAAAAAACCCAAAAAAAAAAAAAAAAAAAAAAAAAAGAGAGAAGAAAACACATATTAATATATATATATATATATATATTTCTATGTATACAAAGGAATATTAACATTACACCAGTATTATTAAATAAATATTAATATCCAACAATATATTATTAAGTACAATTATACCTATTGAACAGTATTAAAAGCAAAAACAAGGAAATTTATATATATATATATTTATTTATTTATATGTATATAAATACATTCTTTATCTATATTGTATTTAGTTTTTAATAATTTTTTTTATTTTTCTCTTCCTTACTTTTTAATATGTTTAAATAATTCATAAACAAGTAGTAAAAAATTTATAATATATATATGAAATATGTTATCAATATTTAAAATTGAAGAAAATGATATATTGTGTAATATGTGTATTTTTTCTCTTTTTTTTTTTTTTTTTTTTTTTTTGACATTTCCTTTTTTTTATATTAATATTTTATATATATATATATAATGTTATACATTTTATTTTCCTCATTTTTTTTTTTTTTAAAATTATAATAGCATATGCTATTATATATGTACACACCAATTTATTTATAATCTAATTTTTCTTTTTTTCCACCCCCTTATTTTGCATATTATTAATTTAAATATAATCTTTTGCATTCTCATATTTTTTTTTTTTTTTTTTTTTAATTATTCTATAAATATATATATTTAATTATTATTTTATTTTAAATATATAAAATAAGGATAGAATATAAAATTTTTTTTTTTGCTTAAAAAAAAAAAAAATGTAAAAAGCTATATATAGGCAGTACTTTGTAAGTGTAGATATGCTTTTCTACATTTTTTTTTTAATAAAGAAAATGTTTTTTTTACATGTATTTTTTATAATGTTGAAAATAACAATATTTATATGTTTCTTTTTTTTTTTTATTCTTCTTCTCTTTTTTTTATATATAAATGTTTTTATTTTTAACTTATCACTTATCTTTTTTTTTTTAAAAGATCCAAAACTATTAAAATAAAGCTATACAAGTATTATAAAAAAAAATTTATTCAATTAAATAAATAAATAAATAAATATATAAATATATTATATGTGTAGTAAAAATGTTATTACATATATTTAGACATATATACATCATACTATATATATATATATAGTGTTATTTTTTTTGTTTTTTACTTATTTATATTTATTATAACAAAAAAAAAAAAAAAATAATAAGGATCCCTTAAAAAATTATCACAATATGATTTTAAATGAAGAAGTTATAATATACATGTTCTTAATATATAAATATTTAATGCTCAGTAATTTAATAATATACATATAATATTCATATATTAACTTCTATTTGTATATATACAAATAATACCAAGGATTTATTATTAATACACAATTTGATATTAAAAAGTAAGGGATTATATAAAAAAAAAAAAAAAAATTTATACATATATTAGTGTTATTTAAAAGAAAATTTATATTTTTACATGTAAAAAGCATCAAAATAATTTGTGGAAAAAAAACAATATCTTTAAGCTTTTAAATTATGAAGGCATTTAAATTTAAAACATTACGTAATTTTAACATGGAACTTTTAAATGTATATATTAAATATATATACATATATATATAATATATATATTAAACATAAAGTTATAGATATAATAATATTAACTAAATTATTTTTTAAACTATTTTATTAAAAAGTGAAGATTAATAAAAATTCAGAAATATATATAATTTATTTTTTTATATTTTAATTATTTTTATTAAATATTAAATAAATACCTTATTTTATTATTAAACGGTAATTATAATATTTATGTAGTTCATTTCTTTGATATATATATATTGTATGGTATTTTTTTATTTATGCCATATTAACAATAATTTTAAAAACATTCCTTTTTATATTATAAAAAAAAATAAAGAAATAATTAACTTCCTACATGAGATATATTATATATATATATATATATAATATATATAAAATATGTCTTAAGATTATTTAATTTTTTTTTATATATTTATTTTTTTTATTATTTTATTTTATTTTTATTTTTAATTGTTATGTGTTCAAAACATATTTTAATTATATGAAATATTAAATTAAAATTGAACTTTTGAGACTTCTTATTTTTATATTATTATAAGATACATATGTAATTGTAGTATTAAAATATATTATTATGTACCCCTAAATATATTATTATAATACACTTCTTTTATTTTTTATTTTTTTTTTTCATATAATTTTAAATTATTTGTTTGCGGTTTCTATTATAATTTTTATTTCATATTCTTCTATGATATATTATAAATTATAATTTTTATAATTGACCACTTTTTTTCTTAATAAAGTGAAAATAATAAAAAAAATATTCCGTATATAAAAGAAAAACATATCAACAAAAATATATTATAATATTTGCTTAATTTTTTTAATATAATATATTATTTTTATTATATCTTCCCTTCATTAAAGAAATTATAATATTTTAAAAAACTAATATTATAAGTATATAATTTTATTATTATTATTTTAAAGTGCTAACCCAA
>NC_037283.1:1625000-1670000 GCF_000002765.6 Plasmodium falciparum 3D7
GCCTTTTCAAAAGAACCCTGTAATAGAAGCAAATAAAATAATAAGTATATATAGAACCCTATGATGATAAGTACGTATCATACATATATATATATATATATATATATATATATATATATATATATATATATTTCTACGGTTGTGTAATAATCATGAATACATTAAAACTTACGTCTGTATAAGTAGATAGTTCCTTGTTTCGATCATAATTATTTTGAATAAGATCTAAGCATGTTTTGTCTATTTGAGATTTTTGTATATCTTTTAGATCAGACTGAAAAATTAAAAGTACCTTCCTTCTGAATAAATAATATTTTTGTCCACTTGTATAAAATGATTTCCATTTTTTGATAACGTTAATATATTCGTCAAATTTAATATTATCCAATGATATTAATGAAGTAATGGTATAATAAAAGGAAGTAAATAAAGGAAACTGTTCATAAACAATAAAAGACATGAATTTAATAAATTGTATTACTATTGATATATTATCAGTTTTTAGGTGGTTACAGATATCTACAAATATATTAATTAGATCTATTTTGTTATATTTCATTAGAGTATTTAATAAATATTTTTTGTTATGTTCATTTTGTAATTTATTATTTAAATTATTGTCTTCAAATAATATATTTGACTCTTGTACATTTTGTTTTATTTCTTTTATTTCTTTTATTTCTTGATTTTGCTTCTCTTTGTTTAAATTCTTCATATAAATATTGAAGGCCTCATTATTTATGGAATTATTTTTGATATACAATTCAAGAAATTGGTTAAGATAATTATTTTGTGATTGTCTGTTTATACCTTCCATAAAATTGTTATTACATATGCTATTAGGTAGAACATTAATTAATTTGGTATCTTTCAAAGTATAATTTTTATCTTGTTTTATAATATCTCCATTGGATAAAATATGACTTATGACGTTGTTGTCTTGATTACATATATCATAATTATTATGGTTATTATTAAATATATTTGAGCGATTTATATTTGAATTAAAAATATGACCAGAATTAATTTTATTTGTTGCTTCGTTACTACCATTTTTATTATCATTTATATAAGTTAAAGAAGTAGGTTTATTATAAATATTATTTTTAAGATTGTAATAATCCATACTTTTTAGTTCATTATTTTGTGTACTATGTATATTATCATTTCTTATATTATTTATATTTTCTTTAAATATATGTTGATACACTTCTACAATTTTTTCTGATGTATCTAATTGATTTTTGATATTTTGTATTTCTTGATGTTTTGCTAATTGTTCTATTTTTTTATTATATATAATTTTTTCATTTTCATGATCTTTTTTAATATCATTCATTTGTTTAATTAAATCTTCATACATTTTTTTATATTTCTTTTCTTCATTTAAAGAATCACTATATATATCTCTACAACAACTACTACTACTAATACTACAAGTATTATTATTATTATTATTATTACTACAATTACTACTTTTATTTATATCCTTCTTAATAATATTACTATTGTATGATGAATTGCTATATTCTATATTTTTTTGAATATTACTATTATTTGCATAACTATCATTATCTATATCATTTATATGTTCATCATCATTTGTATATTGACTAATATAATTATCATTGGTACATTTATTATCTGTCTTATTTTTTTCTATATAAGAATTTTTATTAGATTCATTTTGATTGGATTGTGTTAATTGACTAATTTTTTTTTTTAAGATTATTTTATCCTTAGCTTCACTTTTAATAAGATGTTTTAAATTTTTAATTTCATCATTTAATGAATTGATTAATATTTGGTAATATTTTGATATATCTACACACTGTTTATCTATTAAATTTGTATTCTTTTTATTTAATACTTTTTTTAATACTATATTTGCATCATTTTTACAATTTTCTATTTCTTCTAATATAATTTGATATTGTTTTTTTAATTTATTAATTTCGATATCTTTATTTATTACTTTGTTATTCAGTTTATTTAATTTATTTTTGTATATATATATATCTTTTTCAAAGTTCGTAATTTTTTTGGATTGTTCTAATATTTTATTATTTAGGTTGGCTTTTTCTTTAAGTTCTTTTTTTTTTTCATTATCATTTTTTTGTTTCATTTCTATTTTTAATTTTTCATTTTCTTTATTTAAATATTCTATTTTTTTTTCATATTCATGAATATTATTTATATCATTTATAAGAGCATTCATTTTATTGTTCTTTTTATTATTTTCATGTATTAGATAATATATGATATCAATACAATTATATGATATATTTTTCCAGGATACTTTTTTTATATTTATATCATCTTTTTTAATTTGTATGAGTTTATTTACTTTCCTAGATTTTAGAAGATTATTTAATTTTTGTATTTCCTGAAGGTCATCTTGATTAAACTGTATATCACTACATGAATGATTGAATGATTTCTCATCTTTGTGTAGTTTTTTATTATTACAATAAATATTATCATTACAAATATTTTCATCATTATAAATATTTTCATCATTACAAATAATATCATTATTTGTTATATTTTCTTCTTTCATTTGACTTATATTTGTATTATTCGTCCCATTATTATATGTTGAACTAGTAACATTTTTATGTATTATTCCATTATCCTCTAATTTAGTACTGTTTTCGGAGCTAATTATTTTGTCTTCTTTAATTATAGGATCATGATTTATATTATAATTATTATTGATATGTATACCTTTTTCATAATGCTTAACAGATAAGTTATTATTATTATTTTCATTATCTTTGTTATATACTTCTTTATTATTTATATCGCTTATTATAATTTTATTTTTTAAAATTTCATTCTGTTTATCATTCAATATTTCTTCAACAACATTATTGATACTATTTTTTATGTGTTCTCTTAAAAACTGATTGAAAAAATTTTCATCCTTCATATCTTTACAAAATGTATTAAAGGACATAACACTCTTAAGTTTAGAATCATTTTGTGTATTATCAATATTTTTAATATTATTCAAACTATATGTATTATTCACATTATTTTTATTATTCACATTATTTTCATTATTCACATTATTTTCATTATTCACACTATTCATATTATTCACATTATTTTTATTATTCACATTATTCATATTATTCATAATATAGTCCGTCCAATATTGTTTCAAATTTATGTCATTAATTAACGAACAGTCATTATCATTATATAAATTACTATTTACAATTTTGATTGTATTATCACTAGTTTTTGATTCATTCATAAGATCATTTTCTTTGTATCCAAAATCTGCAGTTTCACTTAATTTATGATTAATATTTTTATTTAATGTTGATAAAATTAATTTTTCTGCTACTTTTTTTCCCTCATTTAAATTCTCTTTTTGTACGTCATACATATCTATATATATATTTTTTTTTTTTTCATTCATTTTCTTATAATTTTCATAATTCTCTTGATTATTACTATTATTATTTTTTGATAAAACATTATGACTTAATATTACACCACTACCATTATTATCATATAATTTATTGTCATATATATTATTGTCATATATATTATTGTCATATAAATTATTGTCATATATATTATTGTTATTTTTTACGTTTATATTACAACTTGGAATATCTAACATTTGAGAGTTATTCATTTGATTATTATCCAAAATGTTACATTTCTTCATTTCATTCACATAATAAATATCATCACAACTTTTCTTATTATCAACATTATTATTTATATCTATATTTATTTTATTAGTATCATTTTCTTTATTCGTAAATTTCATATTATTTTTACTTGTTGGATTATAATTCAACTGACCCATATCGACATAATTCAATTTATGCTGATCATTATAACATATACTATTCTGTGCATTACTAGTACATTTTCTATATTCACATATATTATTATTACTGTATATATTATTTATATCATTATTATTTTTAGGATTAATGTGTTGTCCTGTTGTGGGTGTACCAATATAAAACCCATTTTCCTTAATATTCTCAAATAACATACCCTTTGTATGATCAAAAAGGATATCGGAATTTCCTTTTATATTTTTTTTTTGATTAATATACATATCATATATATTATGATTATTCACATTTTGTATAAGATCATCATATTTTATGTCATCCACTTGTGTATCCTTCAAATTACATAATGACATACTTCTCTTCATATTGACATTAATAAATGGATGATTATTAAAATATATTTGTGGAATATTCTCTTCATTCAGTACCCTATTATAATTATTATGAAGAATTATATCATTATTTTTTTCTGTATTGACAATATTATCACATGTATTATTATGATAAATTGAATGTTTATCTTTTCTTATGTCAGTAAAAGTTTCAGAATGTAATGTATTATTTCCCATATTATCATTGTCCATATATTTATTTTGATTGTTCTCATTTTCTTTCTTACTAATTGATGATATCAAATGTTCATAATTATTTGAAATAACATTTTGATAATCACTTTTTACTATGTCATCATTAATTTTATTTGGTATGCTTTCTTTCTTCCTTACATGGTTCATTATATTTTCTTTTTCTTGATCTTGTAAGAAAATCTCACTCTTTTGTTTTTCTATATTAATATAATCTTCAGAATAGATCTTTGTATTATCAATATAAGATTTGTTATTTGAAAAAATATTATCTGCAAAGCTGACATTATTATTTGAAGAACATATTTTATTATTATTATTATTATTATTACTATTTTTATTTAATGTATTTATAGGAACATTATCCTTTTCATCATTTTTTAGCATATTAATATATTCTTCCTCTGTTTTAATAAAGCTGATTTTTTGTGAATTTTTAATTTTATCAAAAAGCGTATTTGAACTATTGTAAGGCATAACATTATCCTGATTATTATTACTATTTTGTTCTTTTATGTATGACGTGAGTAATATAGTCTTTTGATTATTTATATGACTAGAAGATACATCATTTACCTTTTTCTCTTTTTCATGACATAGATTTTTTAACTCTTCAAAAACGGTACTTGATACCTTTGAATTATAAATATGCTCACTTTTATTATGTTCTTTATTTATATGGATAGGAGAACTATTTGTATTTCCTTCATTATTTTTTATACTACTATTTGTGTGTATGTGTCTATTTAACAGGGTATCAATTATATTATTATTATTATTATTAATATGATTATCATTATTATCATTATTATTAATATTATCATTATTATCATATTTATTATTACCATATTTATTATCATCATTACTTTCTTCATTGATTGTTTTACTTTCTGTTTTTCCAGCTAAAAAGTATGTTATAAACGGAGTATTATTTCCCTCATCTTCTTTCATATTTAGAGGAGTTTCTAATTCACTCAAATTCATTTTCCCAGCTGTTTCATATTTCAAATATTCGATATACCCTTTAGATAAACTTTTGGAAGGAGTTTTATTTAAATCGATATCATTAGAATATATTCTATTTAAATTACTAAATAATTCATCTTTACTATCATTATTACTTATTAACTTATTAAGGGTAAATTCTTTGCTACTATTTTGATATATTATACTACTTCTATTTTGTCTTGTATAAATATCTTCATTCGTTTTTCTATTAAATTTATTTGAATCATATTTTTGTAAAATATCAGAACACTTCGCATATAAGGAAGATTTCTTACTATTTTCAAAAGATGATAAATCATTAAAGGTATTTATATTACTTCTTCTGTTTAATAAATTTGATTGAAAGCATAAATTATTTAACGACCTTTTTCTTATATGATCTTTATTATATAACATTTCTTCAGAAGAATTTTTTAATAAATATGTATTACCTTTTTCATAAGTGTTCGAGAAATATCCTCTAGAAAAATTATTAAAGTTTCCTGATTTATTATAATTATATATTTGTTTATAATAATTATTATTATTTATATTGTCATTATTTATATTGTCATTATTTATATTGTCATTATTTATATTGTCATTATTTATATTATCCTTTTTTATATTATCATCATTTATAATGTCGATGTTATTTTTATTGATTCCATTAAACATATGTATACTTTCACACGTTTGTCCTTCTCTTATATTAACTTTATTATTATTGTAATATATTTTATCATCCTCATTATATACTTTCTTGTTATCATTTGAAATATATTGGTCCTCAATTTCACTGTTGTCTAAGCTTAAGAATTCATCACTTTTATAATTACTACTATCCTTAAGCTTTTTTTTTTGATTCCTTCTTCTTTTTAATATATCATCAATTTTTGTACTAGTCTTGCATTTAATATATTGTAAAGAACAATCACTTTTGATATGAAAAAAATCATCATCACTCATCTTTATCCTTTCTCTTTTTATTAATTATAATATTCAATGTAATATTAATATATATATATCATATACCATATATATATTAGAACATTTATATAAAAGAAAATATTCAACCCATTAATAATAAAAATGTATATATTTTTATAATTACTAATTTATCCTACTCTTACACATTCCTCATTTATTTTATTGAGTTAATCACAATGATACAAAAACATTACATATAATATTTGTACATCCTAAACAGAGAAAAATAAACATATATATATATATATTATATATATGTATTTATTTATACATATATATAATAAATAGGTGTGTGTTGATT
Source organism: Plasmodium falciparum 3D7 (assembly GCF_000002765.6). NCBI lineage: Eukaryota > Apicomplexa > Aconoidasida > Haemosporida > Plasmodiidae > Plasmodium > Plasmodium falciparum. The sequence continues at coordinate 1,631,690 of NC_037283.1, forward strand.
GACAAACTTATATGTATGATAAAATAATATGACTAAAAAAAAAAAAAAAAAAAAAAAAAAATTAAAAAAAATAATATATTTAATATGATATATATCTTATTTTATTATCTTTATTAAATATTTATATCATAAAAGATATAAACATAAAATATACATAAATATATATATTATATGCTATCTCATATTTATTTTATGTTACATAAATTTAGACCTTTCCATTCAACTTTTAAACATATAAAAAGTTATTATTTTATTCTTTTGTGACATTATTAGAAGAAAACGAACAAACAGAAAGAATGTATTCATATAATTAAAAATATTATAAAAATAAATTCAAAAGAATTAACAAAAAAAAAAAAAAAAAAAAAAAAAAAAATTATAAAAAAAAGTAATTATAATAAAAATAACACATAAATATATACACATATAATGAACATATATATATATATATATATATATTTATTTATTTATTTATTTATTTTATATGTACATTTTAATATTGTAAAAGAATACAAATTATTCCATTCTAATGTGTCATATATTAATACCTTCTAATTTTTGTTAAATTTAAGATAATAATAATTTATTGAATTGTTTAAAATATACAAAAAAAATATAAAAAAAAATAAAAAAATGAAAGAAAAAAGAAATTATTAAATTAATAAATAGTACAATGTGTATATATAATTTAAAAGTAATAATAACATTTTATTTTTATTTTATTAATTCCTTTTTTTATAAATTTTGAATAAAATAATAGAGAAATATATATTTATTTCAAACGTATTCATAATATTATTATATGTTTATATAAAATATGTTTCCATAAGAAAATAAAATTAAATAAAACTAAATAGACATTTGCTGTTTATTTAAAATAATGCGGAAAGGTATAAATTAACATATATTATGTATATGTATATATATATATATATATATATATATAAAAGAAATATCTATAAATTTATACACATTGGAAAAATATATTTATACAGCATATATATATATATATATATATATATATATTTATTTATTTATTTATTTTTATTTTGTTATTAAATACATATGAAGAGTGTATATGCTTTTATGATTAAAAAGTAATTTATATCATATGAAGAGAGTTTATTATATTGACCAATTAAGAATATATAAAATTTTCACATTTCATATAAAAGTAATTATAATATTTATATTATATATTTCTCTTTTTAGAAGTATTCTATTTAATAATATTAAAAAGTTAATTTACAATACTTTAGAGATATGCCATTTTATTTTTTTTTTATTAAATATATATACATATGTATATAATTGTCAGATATAAATAAATGTATATATAAAATGTAGTGAAATATTTTGACAGAAAAGATATTCGACATAACATATATATATATAAATAATATAATATGATTAATAAACGTGAATATTTAAAAAAAGAAATTTAAAAATATACACTTATATATTTTTTTTTTTTTTTTTTTTTTTTTTTTTGGTGTACATTTATAAAAAAAAAATATTTTTTCAACTTTTTTTTTTCTCAATATATTGTATTAATATAGGTCTTGAAAAATGCTCTTCATAATAATTTATTTGTTCAGGTAAAATTGGTTTTTGCATTATATATATATATCCTAAATTTGCCAAATGTAAAGTAACATAAAATAAAATAGCTACTTCGTCTTTTGATTTTCTATTTCTAGTTATCATATCAAAAAAGATATAATTAATTTTTTTCGATAGGTTTTTATATACTTCTAATAATTCTCTTGCAATAACATCAAAATCTTGATTTAGGTTTATATCAATTTCTATATTTTTATCTTCTAATATTGAATATAAAGAACTTTGATTATCTTTACTAAATATATTTGAAAAATCATAATTATCTGAAATAGACAAATTTAAAGGGGATGAATTAAATTCAGAATTTAATTTGTCATTTACAAAATTTATATCACTAGTTATATTATCATTTTTTTCTGTGATACTATCACCATCTCTATACATATGTAAACTTTTAGACATTTGACTTTCTATATTAATTCTTGATTCTATATCATCTTTGAAATTTAAATCATTCAAATTTAAATCAAGTTGCTCATTTTGAGTTAACATAGGATCGATGCTGAATCTATCTTTATTAAATATATTATCATTAGCATGGATATTATGTGAAGTATGGAAATCTAATGCACCGATTTCTTCTCTTACCTGTTCAAAATGCATATCATCATATACATCATCATTATCATTATTATTTTTACCATCACTAGGAATATTATTATCAGAACCTTCAATATATTCTTCATTATTATCTTCAAAGGATAAAAAATTATTCGATAAACTATCATTTTCATTATAATATGTCATCTGTTCATCTATATTATCTAAGCACTTTTTGATATTAAAATTATCAAATACTACATTCTTATTCTCACATAATATGGATTTATTATTTCCTAAGGAAATTAAATAATTTTCTAATTCTTTTTTTTTCTTTTCGTGATCAAATGATTCATATCCAAAATTTATTTCTAATTTATGTACTGGTTTTATTTTATCACTACTTGTTTGTAAAAAGAAGCATTGATAACCTGGATATTCTTTTTCAATTTTTTCATATATTTCATTATTTATAGTATCAATTAAAAAATATTTATAATCTACACGTTCATCTCGAAACATACTTCTTATTACCGAATCTTTTATTATATAATTTCTATCAATAATATGTTTTTCTAATTTTCTTTTTTTCATATTCTGATTTTCCTGTTCCTCAATAATAATCTCCTTGCCTTTATCATTTTCATGTAACGCTAGTTGGTTATTTTTTTCACTTGCTAAAGAATTTGAATTATTTAAAACATCGTTAGTATCACTACGGTCATTATTTTTATTATTACCATCATTATTTTGATTATTATCATCATTATTTTGATTATTATCATCATCATTTTTATTATTATTATCATTATATTTATTATTATCATCATTGTTTTTATCATTTAGGATAATTTCCTCTGCCTCATCCAATCCGAGCAACGTATTCAATTTTTTTATAAACGCATCATCATCCTTTTGATCAAAATAATCAAAATTCTGATATGTTTCAAAATTTAACATATTTGCGTAATCATTTTTTTTGGGGATATTTTTTTTTTTAATAGGACTAAATATACTTCCTACTACTACATCACTTCTAGCATCGATATTACCATAATTACTACCACGCGGTTCAAAAGGATAATTATTTCTATTATTCATATCCTGGTTCATGGATTGCATGCTCATAAATGGATTTAAATTATATAAATCATTTCTGTTATTCATAGAATTATTTATACTATTAAAATTCCCCATAAAATTTGAACTATTGATATTTTGCATATTTGAAAATTCATTGGATATATTATTATAAACATTATCATTTGTATATTCATTAGTTCTTACAACATTCGAAAAGGGTGATATATTAATATTATTCATATTGTTCATATTGTTATCATTTATATTTTTATTATTATCCTGAATGTTGTATATATCATTAACAGGAGAATAAAGCTCACTTCTGTGTAAAGAATTTAATTCTAAATTGTTCATATCTCCCATTACACTTTTTCCATTCAATGAAGCGTCTATATTAGAAAACATATTTTTTGGTATCATATTATTCAATATAGAATTATCCAGATTTATATTATCCATATGATTAAATGATTCAGATAATGCTCTATTAAAATGTAATCCTTCTAAATTGTTTATGGGGATACTGTTTCTTGAAATATAAGAAGCATCTAACACTTTTTCCATAACATGTTCTCCATGCATATTATCATAATTATATCCTGACATATCTAACATCATTTGATTATTTATTTCATTTTCATTAAAAATATCATAACTATTTTGTTGTGTACCAGCAATACTTATTTCATCAGCATTTAATGAAAATCGAGATCTCCTACTTGTAAAATCATCAATTACAGATGGTAATAATTCATTCATTCCTATAGATCCTCTCTTTATATGAAGAGAAGTACGACTCATTCTTCTTTTATTTGTACCACTATTATTATTATTATTATTATTATTATTATTATTACTATCTTCAACATTGTCTTTACCACCTTTCCTTTTCTTTGTTTCTTTATTATTTATTAATTCATTCAAATTATCTTCTTTATTCTTATACAAAGATAATATTTTCCTTTTCAAAAAGTCATAATCTTGACCGATAAAATATACCTTCTTTTTATATATATTACATACACCTATTAATAAAAATGAAAATGTTTTAATAGTTAAACTATTATTCTCCACACCCTTCAATATATCATTACATATCTTATTCAAATCACAACAAACCATTATATTCTTTTTTACTTTATTCTTATCAAAATAAGCATTCCATGCATAATTTAAGGAATGATTTCTAATGGAACCTCCATAAAGAACTATTTGATGATGATTTGGGCTATTCTCTTGATTAGTTTCTTCCCTTTCATATATACTTCGGCTTCTTTTTATTCTTGGTCTTAGCACATCGGCTGTACTTAATACCTCCATCCTTTTCTTAATTTAAAAAATATAAAAAAAACGAAAAAAAAAAAAAAAATACAGGATTCAAAAGTTATAATGGATAAAAGATTTTTCCTAATTCTTTAATATAAACTTGCACAGTTCGAATGCATATATAAAAAATGATATAAATATATTATAAACAAGGTAAAAGGGTAATATGTATATATATTATGTATATATAATATGTATATATAATATGTATATAATATATATATATATATTCAAAAGATTTAAAAAAAAAAAAAAAAAGATTTTGTGTTCTTTAAAATATATATAAAAAATTTACATTATATATTAAAAACAAAAAATATAAATAAAAATGAATATATAAAAAAAAAATAAATAAATAAATAAAATTAATATATATAATAAAAAAGAAGTTATTAATTTCAGAATGATAAAAGAAGATATTTTTTTAGAACAATTAAAACATATACATTTCAATTTCTTTTATATCATTTTATTTTTATTTATTATTATATCACCTTAATTTGACAAAGCATATTATTTTAGGTGCACTTGAAATGTGTTAACTATTAATTTAATATTAATATGTAAAAGTGATTAACTTGAGAATAAATACATCATAATTATGCAAAAATAATAATACGATTATATATAGTGCCAAAATAAAAAGGTGTTTAATTAATATATCGTAAATATAATGTATTTTATTATATATATATATATATATTACTTAGACATACTAATATACACGTATATGTAAATTACCATTTGTATTTTAGTGCCATGAGTTAATAACAAAACAAATAATCTTTTAACAATATTTATACATTAAAAAATAAATTAATAAATATATTTCATAATCTTTTTTTTTCCTTTTTTATAATAATATATTCCTTCATTATTTTATAAAAATATATATATATATATATATATATATTATATTATATTGTTTATTGTGATATAATTTTATAACTCTTTGGTATTTTAATTATATAAATATTATAAAGTATCTCCAAAAAAAAAAAAAAAAAAAAAAATGTGTGCAATTATTAATAACATACAAAAAAAAAAATATTATATAATATATATATATTTATTTAAAGAGAAAATTTTTGAAAATATGATCATATAATAAATTGCAAAATTACTGGGAAGAAAAAATATATGTATTCGAAATTGGTCAATTGATTATATATATAATACATTATAGATAAAAAGAAATGCTTACTTCAAAATACTTATTTTATTATATATACATAATATATATATATATATATAATATAACCTTTATAGTTTTAATATTACAAGTACAGTGTTAAAAAATTTTGCACCATTTAGTATTTTTTCTTTTTGAGACAATCATATTTTAGATGAATAAAACAATATATTAAATATATATATATTTTTTTATATATTTAAAAATATATAATTATTTAAAAACAACAATTTTTCTATATTGAAGAAAAAATAAAAATAAAAATAAAAAAAAAAAAAGAAGGGATATTAGAAATTACTCAGGTCATATTTTTTTTTTTTTTTTTTTTTATTGAATATAAAAATGGCTAGTTTTACAAATTAGCTTGCACATATTTATTTATACTATTATTATAAATTTAATGTTTCCACCATTTTTTGTTATCTCTATATATAAAATTATTCATATTTATATTATAAAGAAATATTGCATTTTTTTTTTATGGTACCATATTCTGTTATCTAAAAGATAACCCTTAAACTATATTTTACATTTAAAAAAGAATATTAACATAAATGAAAAATGACTACATATATATGTATTGTTAAAAATTTAGGTGTTCTTCAAAATGTTCTACAAATAAAAGAGAAACAAGGAAATAACAATTTTTAATATTTTTATAAATAAGTTAATGTTTTTTTATGGTTCATAATTTCGTTTTTTTTCCTTTTCTTAAATTGAATACACAAACATAAATACGTGCTATTAAGGATAATATAAAATATATTCCAAAGGATATTACGAAATCTTGTAATATATGTATAAACAACTATTATTAATGTATTTTTTTATAAAGTTATAATAACACATTTTTTTCTTTCTGCTGTAGGAAAAAATAAATTATAATTAAAAATAAAATTAAATCTGATTATGTTAAATGGTTATTATATTATATTATATATGTATATATTCATATTATTATTAAAGTGTTTTATATATTCCATTCAGGTTTTGTTTATTTTTTTTTTTTTATATACATAATGAGTTGGAAGTTTTTCTTTTTTAAAGTAATAATTAATTATTATTTTTTTAAATCTATTATTCTTAAAAAATGTAAACATATCTTTTAATATATATATATATTTAATTCTTTTTTACTATGTTATTATTTTCCTATATACAATAAACGTAATTTTATATACATTTTGTATAATTATATATCTCTTCATAAATAGTTTCTATTTTATATTACTTATTTAATTCTTAAGCTTTTTTTTTTTTTTTTTTCTTTGACACATTAACCTAATATAAGAAAATGTAACTTATTTATTTACATATTAAATTATGTTTATATTTTCTATTATTTTATTTTATATTATTTATTAATTTTTTTTTTTTTTTTCGATACATAGAAGCCTAAGAGTTAAAGAGGCTTTATTTGAGTGTATAATTTTTTTTTTATTTTTATTTTTTATTAATTGAACACAATTACAAAATTAAAATAAATAAGAAGAAAGGAAATGATAAAAAGTGATTGCATATTTCAGTTATATTCTATGTTAAAATATTAATTATATATATAGTATAAATAAGTGAATATATATTAAATTTCAAGAAAAAAAAAATAAAATAAAATAAAATAATAAAAATTGTATTATATTGTTTCACCTTATTTTCATATATTTTTTTTATAACCTTTATATGATACATATAATACAAAAAAAAAAAGTGTATCAATTTTATAATATATATATATATATATATATATATGTATGTGATATATAGAAATATATGTATTTTAAACCAAAAAGATGTTAAAAATGATCAGGAAAAGTTATTCTATTTTATGGAATAAGCTTTCATTATCATTATGAAAATTTTGAAATTTTCAGATATATTGAAAGATAGAGAGAAAAAAAAAAAAAAAAAAAAAAAAAAGAACCCATTCGATTTAGTATCTTATTTTACATTTAATATGTTCTTTTCTTTTTTTTTCTTTTTTTCTTTTTTGAATTAGAGGAAAATTAGAAAAGAATAAAAAAAAATGTTAAAATCAGATGTAGTGCTTTTATTGTATATACTTATAATAAATTTAATTTGTTGTCTTAATGGGAACTCTAAGAAAAGAGCTTATATTTTAAATACACCTAAATCTTCAAATGTAATATATTGCATATAAATTAAAGAATTATATAAAATAACAAATTATATTATATACTTTATTATGTTAATTCTTTACCTTTTATAGTGTAAGAGATCAAGTTTCAGAAGATGGAATAATCCCGTGAATAATAATGTACTATAATGAAACTCTTAAGTTGATAAAATAAGAAAAAAAAAATACATACATATATATATATATATATATATATATATATTATATACATTTATTTCTATATATATGTGTGTGTGTTTATGTTTACATATGCATTATTTATTTTATTCCATGTTGTTGTATATGTTCTTATTAATTTTCTCAAAATATGTGCAAAGTGCACTTAAAAAAAAAAAAAAAAAAAAAAAAAACAATATACGTATATATATATCTAATGACTGCTAAGCACCATTATTTAACTTCATTTTAAATATCAATCCATAAAAATAATTTTCTTTACTGTAACCTAAAAAAACAATATTTGATATTAGAATTCACAAATATTAAGTAAAAATGAAGGATCAATTGAAGATGTATATAACAAAAAGATCAGTGGAAGATGTAATATAAAAAACTTCTCAAAGGATATTAACAATAATATATATATAGAAACTAATAGAAGGGAAAGACGTATAAAGAGGAATAAGTATTTACTTTCATTGTATAATAACACAAATATAAAGACATCGAACTTTATTTATCCATTATTTATACACGAAGAAGTAAAAAAAAAAAAAAAAAAAAGAAATATATTATATAATTGTACGTATAAATGAACGTAAAAATTTTCATAAAGATATATATAAAATATGTTTATATGGACTTATAAATATATATAAATATATATATATATATATATATATATATATATATATATATATATGTATATTTTTTTTTAGGATGTGGAAAAGAAACATACTCAATTAGAGGGTATTTATACTTATAACGTAGATGGTATAATAAAAGAAATAGAGGAATGTATAAAATTAAATATTCATCATTTTATGTTCTTTCCAGTAATAAGGGAAGAAAATAAAACAGTGTATTGTGAAGAATCATATAACGAAAACAGCTACTTTTGTAAAACCATATCACGAATTAAAGAAAAATTTTCAGATGACATTATAGTATATACAGATGTGGCATTAGATCCATATAACATATATGGACATGATGGAATATATGATGACAACAAAAAGGAAATACTCAATGATATTACTGTTCATACGCTTGTTAAGCAGGTAATAATTTATCAATATATTTCATTGAAAAAAAAAAAAAAAAAAAAATGAATTAGTTTATTATAATATGATATAATATATATTATATTATAAAGTTATAAACTTGTATGTTATATAAATATTTATTTATTTATTTATTTATTTATTTATTTATTTATGAACTTCTTTTTCCTGATTAGTCTTTATGTTTGGCTAAGAGTGGAGCTGATGTTGTTTGCCCGAGTGATTCTATGGACAAAAGAATTGAACTGATAAGAAAAAATTTGGACTTTCATAATTTTAGAGATATTTTAATTTTATCTTATACATGCAAATATTCCTCTAGTATGTATAAGCCGTTTCGATCAATCTTAAATTCTAACATATTGAAAAATTTTGTTAAAAACAAGCAATCTTATCAGCACGATTTTAATAGTTATATGGACCTAAACAATGTGGATAAACGTAAAAAAAGAAAATATAAGATAATAATGAATAATAAGATAAGGAAATATATACATTTGTATATTTAATTTTACATATATATATATATATATATGTATGTATTTTTTTTTTTTTTTTTTTTTTTCTTTGTTACAGATATTATAGAGGGGGCTGATATAATAATGGTAAAACCATCAATGTTTTATTTAGACATAATACACAAAATAAAAAATCGAATTAAAGATGATGTACAAATTCCTATTGCTGTTTATAACGTTTCTGGTGAATATATGATGATAAAGAATTATGTGAAATATTTAAATGAAGATATAAATTATGAAAATGAAATAATAACAGAATTATTCAAAAGTTATTTAAGAGCTGGTGCTAATATTATCATAACATACTTTGCTAAGCAGTATGGTTTATATATGAAAAAATTATATGATAAAAATATAATAATTGATGATAATTCAAATAATAATTTTAATATAGAATTAACTCTATGAATAAATATATATGATTAATAACATTTTCTTATATATGATTTTCATACAGCAAACTTAATAAAAATATCGTTGAATCTTTTAAAGATTTATAAGACATTACAACTACAATATGGAAAATAAAATATTATTTGCATATAATTTATTATTATTATTATTTTATTTATTTATTTATTTTTTTTTTTTTTTTTTTTTTTTCATTTTTTATATTTATTTTTTCTTTTTTATTAATAATTTTTTAAATAATTTTAAAAATGTCATTTAATATAATATATATGTGTAAAGTGCATGTTATTTATATATATTTTAAAAAAAAGGTGTTTGTGATGGTATCATAATTTGTACTCATTTTAAAAAAATGTAATATAAATTTTTCTTTTCTTTTTTTCTCTATAGATAAATGAATTAAAGGAAGACGAAGACCTAATAAAATATGAGCTACAAAATGGGTTAAGCAACATAATATATAAGAAAAGGAAAAGCGTCAATAAAAAAAAATATATTTTGAATAATGAAAATCATGTAATTCTACCAACATATAAAATATCAGATGAATATAAGTGTTATATTAATCCAATAGATTATAATTATGAAGAACTACATGTTTATATGGAAGTAAATACAGGAAGTGTCAACGAAAAGAAAAATCAACAAGGAATTAGTCACTTGTGTGAGCATGTATCTTATATGGGTTCTAAGTAATAAAAAAAAAGAAATATATATATATATGGAATATGTATATATATGCCTATATGTTGTTTTCATTTTGTAAATGCTAAGAAAATATCTTATCATCTGTATATATATTTGTATATATATATATATATATATATATATATATATTTATTTATTTATTTGTTTACATTTTAGAAATCGGAAAAATATAGTGGATAAAAATATTAGAACGAACGCATACACCGATTTCCATCACATAGTGTTTTACATAAGCGTAAGTCTTAATAACGAAATTTATAAAGAAAATTTCTATAGCGATTTTAAGTGCGACCAATTTATAAAAAACATAAGAGAAGAAGATATTGAAGATTATGACATATACACTGTAGATGAATTTAACTACAAGCATGCAATTTTATCACAATGTATCGATACCATGGTAGAAGTACTAAAGGGCGAAACACAATTTAATAAAGAGAGGATAACAAAAGAGAAGAAGGCCATTTTTTCAGAGTACAGTATTATAAATAATATAGAATATAAAATGAATTCAGATATAATAAAAGTATTACACAAAGAGAATAGGTATAATAATAAAATAAATAAATATACACACACATATATATATATATATATATATATATATATATATTTATTTATTTATTTATTTATTTATTTATAATAATTTATTCATATCTTGTTTAAATTGTTTTATTTTATCATTTTTTAGGTTAAGCCATAGATTGCCTATAGGTAAACTAGAATTACTAAAGCGATACGGAGAAAAAGATGTAAAGGAATATTTTAATTTATTTTTTCGACCTGAGAACGTCAATTTTTTTGTATATGGTGATGTAAATGTTGATATAGCACAAAAGTTAATATCCAGCAAATTAGAGAATATTAAAGGTAAAGATCTTAAAGAGCAAGATAAAATATATTTGAATATATTAAATGATAGATGTACCTTACGTTCTCGAAATAAAAATTTACCAGCAGTTTTTCATATGTTTGGTAATAATTCTGATATAAAGGTAAAGGAAGAAGAAGAAGAAGAAGTAAAAAAAAATATACAACTCGAAAAAAATGAAAAAAATATCGAAACGAAGGATGAAAAATTTCATATTAATAATAATGAAAATATTACGTTTAAAGACACAGACGAAAATTTTCAAGAAGATGATTATAACAATAAAAAGGAAAATGATTGTAACACATATGATGATGATAACATTATTGATCTTGAAAAATATAAAGAATTTAAAAGGAATGAAAATGATATTGTGTGTGAATTAAAATTTAGGAATTATTTAAAAAATAAATATGGTGTAAATATGGAAGAAGAGAAATTATTAAACAAAAATGAAATGAAAAATATAAATACAAGTTTTGAAATTATAAAATATTCATTAAATAATGTGAATATAAATATTTTATTAAAAGAGGAAATAAAAAGTGTACGAACATTAGAAGATTTGAAAATATCTGTTATAAAAGAAGTAATATTTTATTGTTTATCCTTTAGATTTAATATACATAGAAATAATTTATTTAATAGTATAGATATTAATGAATATACAAATATTAATGAAGGAGCTACTATACGGACTATAGAAATTAAGACAACCATAAAAGCGTTTGAAAAAACAATAGAATGTTTTTATAATTTTATTAAAAGTTTATTAAAATATGGTTTTAGTGAAGATGAATTGTTAAATTATAAAATGAATGAAATAGATTACGAAGATGATTTGAAAGATGTTGAAGAAAAAAAAAGTGGACAAATAATAGATCATCAAAATATATCACATGATGTTTCAGAAGCATATACTAATAGTAATAAGCATTCCTCTAAAAATATGAAATTAATACATCCACATGATGATGATTATGATGATAATCATAATGATGCAGAAAAAGATATGAACAATAAAATGAATGAACAAGATGAAGAATATATTTTAGATTCAACTAAAATTAATGAAACATATACTGACGAAATACAAAAAATTATTGATTATAATACTTGTCAACATATATATCTTAATGAGAAAAGAGAAAAGAAAATCAAAAGAGAAATATTTGAGAAACTAAAATTACAAGAAATAAATAATTTTGCTAAACAATATTTTCAATATTTGTTTAATATTTTTAATCCATATTCTAATATGAAACCTCACTGCGTAGTTATACATGTTCCATCGAAAAATGAAAATTTATTTCATAAAAATAAAATTAGAAAATTATTTTTTAACAATATATATTCCATGAATGATGTACAAAATTATTCTATAAATATACAAAATAAACTTCTGTCACCTCATTACGTATATGAAAATATAACAAAGAAATTATCTCAAGCACGATATATAATTCCTCAAAAAAGAGAAAATAAGTATTCAGAGGATATCTTTAATTTTATTGTTAATAAAATGGAAGATCATAAAAATGAAAATATATTTGATGTTAATAATATGTGTTTATCTTTACCATTTTATGGTTTATCTACCAACCCAGATTTAAACATGTTCAAAAAATGTTACTGTATAAAGGAAAACAAGGATGATCACATAAATAACGTAAACGATCATATGAATGAAACGAAAATATTACCACAAATAACCGAATCTTCTGTTCAACCGAGCTTACCCACTAGTTCTAAAAAAAGTAACAACAATCTTTGTGTTGATATGAAAGAGAAACCAAAAACAATGGAAATAAATAATAAATATAATAATATGCATGACGATGTTGTATGTGATAATAGAAGAAACAACTTATCTGAGAAAGGGGTTACATTTTTAAATTTAAAGAATTATGTTTTATCCTTAAAAAATCAGAAGGAAATAGAAAACTATGAATTGTTAAACGGTATCAAAGTAAATTTATATAAAACTAAAGTAGATAAGAAAAATATTTATATGCGTTTAATTATTCCACATAATGATATAATAAAAAAGAAAAAAGAAAATGTGCATCTTTTATTATTTTCTATCATATGTTTATTTGAAGGAGGAGAAATAGAAAATGTTACTCGAGAGCATGTAGAAATTCATTGTAGTAATAAGAGTATTAATATATATATTGATATTAATGATGAATATTTCTTTATTGATATATATACACATAATAAATATGAAAATATTAGTTCAGCCTTTTCTATATTAAATAATATAATTTTGGAAACAAAAATAGAGAACACTGCTTTACCGAGGGTAGTTGATAAGTTAAAAAAGGATTTCTTCGAATATAAAAATAGTCTACAGGTAATAAAAAAAAAAATAATAATAAAATGAAACAATGAAATTGTTTATTATATTATAAATCTATTTGTTAAAAGGCAAATTAATTTATAAGCATAACGTTTAATATATATATATATATATATATATATATATATATATATATGGATGTATTTTTTTTTTTTTTTTTTTTTTTTTTTTAGTCTCTTTTACTTGGTCAAACCATTTCGTACGTAACGGGAGGGAAAATAGGATACCAAAATTTTGAAGTTTCCGATACTGAAAATATTACCATGGATGATGTTCAAAGAATGTTGAAACATATATTTAGTGATTTGTCCTTATTTGAATTAACTATTGTAGGTGATTTTTCTGATTTTATACATTACTATATATTACATTATCTTGGTACATTACAAGGGAAAATAATCGAACAAGAAGGAGAAAAGAAAAGATCAGATGTATGTTTAAAAAATAATAAGGATAATATAATAATTGAAAAGCATCGTACAAATAACTTATCAAATGAGTCATATCCCATTAATGAAAAAAAAAAAAAAAATGAAGATAATGGGTGTAAGTCTAATTCTGAAATATTATTAAATGATTATTATTCTATGTTATGTCCTTTTGCAGATTTTGAGGAAAAGTCAAAAAATACAACTTATGTTTATATAAAAGAAAAAGAAGAACATGGAATATTTCTATTAGTAGGAAAAGGAGCAAACATGTACGGATTTTTATCTAATGGGATACATATATCATTTTATTTAATGGAATATTTAAAAAGAATAATTAATGGGGAAGAAAAAAATAAGAATTGTGAAAATATTTATAAAGATGAATATATTTGTAATGAATTAGACAAAATAAAAAGTCAAGTTTTAGAAGATTTTCATTTTGAAGATAAACATAATATAAATGAATATCTTAAAAAGAAAAAAAAATTATATACTAGTCCATTGTTTTTTAATGCAGTTTCATATATTATTCAATATATATTAAATAGTAAATTATTTCATTATTTAAGAGAGAAAAAAGAATTAACATATGATTCATCATTTGAATTTATAAGTTATGAAAAATATTTTGCTGGCTTTTTTACTATACTAGTACAAACTAATCCTAGAGATTTGGAATTAATAAAAAAAGAGGTATTATCATGTATAGAATTATTTACTACAAATTACAATAACTTCTCAGATTATTTAATTGAAAATTCAAAATTATCATATTTAAATAAAAAAAATAAAGACTTAAAATATTTTGTAGATAAAATATCTGGTATGCAATTAACTCATTTCCCATTAAAATATAAAAATAAACATATTTTGAAAGATAATATACTATTGAATAAAATTCAAAAAATTGATGTTCTTCTTGTATTGTTTATATTATTTAATCAAACAAAAAATTATCATATATCTTATGGAATATCAGCTCCACACGATATATGGAAAGAAACCTATAAAAATATAAACAAGTTATACTAAAACGGGAGAAATAAAAATAAAAATAATAAAACAAAAAAAAAATAAACATGTATAAAAGTATATTTTATATTTCCATTTAATTTATTTTATATTTTTTTTCTTTTTAATTTAAATTTTTTATTGTTGTCTTATTTGTTTATTTTTTATAATATATACACAATATTAATTATATGTTCTATTATATTTAATTTTTTTTTTTTTTTTTTTTTTTCACTCTTCCTTTGTGTGTTTGTCTATTTGATATATATATGTATGTATATATATATATATATATATATGTATATATTATTTTTTAGGTCATCTTCATAACATTTTATTATGTCTAATGTAACATTATATAATTTTTTTTTATAACGTTTACTCATTATTCACTTCATGTTTTAAAAAAATATTTGTTTTTTTTTTTTTTTTTTTTTTTTTTATGTTTTGTTTTTCTTTTTGGTTTCTTTTTTTCTTTTTGTTCTTTTTTTTTTTTAACATATATTTTCTTCTTAAAAACACAAAATTATATATTCAATTTCCATTCTTTATTTATAGAATAACATAATGTTAGAATATCTTTAAAATTGGTAGTACTAAATAAAATATTATAATCTACATTTTCGTTAACACATTTAATTGAAGAAGATTTATCGATATTTATTATTTCTTGTACAACATTTTTATATGATTTTTCTATGCTTTCACCATAATACCACTTTAGAGGAGAGTAATATCTGGGTGATTCTAAATTCTTGATGATCCAATTGAACAGCTAAAAATAAACAAGACAAAAAAAAAAAAAAAAATAAAATATAATGAATATGTACCTATATAGAAATATAAGCTATAAATATATAAATATATAAATATATATATATATATATATATATATATATATATATATATATATATATACACATATTTATATATACATATATATATCATGTTCACCTTTTGTGCGACGTCGAGGAAGAACATATTTTCATTTGTTATTCTCTTCTTCAACATATTATTATTCTTGATATTATTTACAAAAACCTTCAAATTGTTATCATACATTCCCAAGTTATATATTTGGAAAATGTAAATAGATATTTCTCGTAACGTCTGTCCAAATATTATTAAAACCTTTTGATAAATATTATTTTCGGTCATGTTTTTATTTTGAACATTTAATTCATGAATATAAAATATATATGGATATAATATAGAATTAATAAATAGATCTAGACATAATGTTAAAGTATGTATACTGAATTTTTTCTCATAAATAATTTGTTTATTAATACCATCAATTTCATCATGTATTGTATAAAATAGAAAACGTATACTATCATTTAAATCTTTATGTGATATATTTATTATATCATTTATAACCTTTTCTAAATAAATATAAACATAATCTTTTATTATTTTTAATGTAGCCAATTCATTTTTTTCTTTATCACTTATCAATTTATCAATACAAATATCATTATCATTATTAAATATATTATTGTAATCAATAGATTTAGATATATCATACTTTTTAACAGCATTTATATCTTTAACCTGTTCTTCATCCATTATTGTGTTGTCATAATGTACATTATCTTTTGTATCCTCTATTACACTTTGCTTTTCCTTATTTTCTGATTCTGTAAAACTAACTTTTTTAGAATTAAGTGTTTGTTGCATTATGAATTCATTTTGATTTATTTTTTCTTCTATATTAATTTCCATTTTTTGGTCGTCATGTATAGT
This sequence comes from Plasmodium falciparum 3D7, assembly GCF_000002765.6. Taxonomy (NCBI): domain Eukaryota; phylum Apicomplexa; class Aconoidasida; order Haemosporida; family Plasmodiidae; genus Plasmodium; species Plasmodium falciparum. The sequence continues at coordinate 1,648,893 of NC_037283.1, forward strand.
TTCTTCATTTTGAGCATCCATAACATGTTCTTCATTCTTCACATCCTTGTCTATAAATCTTTGATTATAATTATTTTTTTGTTGTAAATACGTCTTGTATAAAACGAGATCATTTTGCTTAATATTTTCGACATCTATAAGAAACTGTTTTTCGTTTTGTTGAATTTCTGAATAACATGTTGTTATATGTGTATCTATAATGAATGCTAATTTCAAATTATTTATACATAACAATGTGGTAATATTATCTAATAAATATGTAATTTTCATCTTAGTATGACATTCAATATTTTTATTTAACAAAGTATATACCTCATGTTTAATTATATGTTTTACAAAATCTTCTAAACTTTTATAATAATTAGATATATTTAAAAAGGATGAAATTAACTGGAAGGAATATTTTTTATTTTGTGCTTTCAGGATATGAATAACGTTTATATATTTATAGTTCATTAGGTTTTTCCATAATTCTTTGTATATATATGTGTTTTTTAGTGTTTTCATATTTGTATCATGTTGTGTACAATACATTGAATAATCAAAACTATTACAACAATTACAACTATTACTATTATTATTATTATTATTATTAAATATGTTGTATAATATATTTGTAGTACTATTATTATAATCTTGTGATATATTTATTATAGATGTATAATCAGAAGTCACTCCGTGTTCCTCCGATATTATATTATTATTATCCTTATTTAATTCGTCCATGAAATAATTATCTTCATAAAATGTATTGTTCATAAAATGAGTTGTATTGTTTTTATTATAGTTCCTATTTACATCAGTGTGATAATTATTTTTATTATCTTGTAAGTTATTATTTTGAACAAGTTTTGTTTTATCGACCAATTTTGAGTATACTATATTTTCGTCATGGTTATTATTATCGAAAAGAATATGATTACTTTTCATTTTGCATATTTTATTTAACACCTGGTTATCATTTACATTTGCTTGATCATATAATGAAAATGCATTTCTATTATTATTATCGAACATGTTGTTTATGTTATAAATACTGTCTAATTTTTTTGTATGTGTGTAACTATTTTGATGTATTAAATGGGAACCATTTATTTTATTTTTTGTTATGTTATTGAGAGATCTGTATTTTTTATCATTTTCGTTTTTATCTGAATTATTAATATTTAATATATTATTAAAATGATCTTGGAAAATATACAAATTTGAATGAACGGAAATTTTGTCCATTAACCACTGTGGTATATATTTGAGTAGATGATGATGATGATGGTGTTTATTATTTTTATTATTTATTAAGTAATTCATAAGTAGTTGATGTTTTTTTTGATATATAATAAAATTACTTATATTTAATGATAATTTTGTATGAAAAAAAAAAGCTTCCATCCATTCTATAATCAATAATTCTGATAATACTGCTCTTTTTAATGACATTAAAAAATTGATTTTTTTTTTTTTTAAAAATTTGATTTCATTGATAATATATTGATATAACATATCTATTCTTTTTTGTAAAGAAGAATAATTAGAATAAATTTCTGATAAGAGTTTATGTTTTTTTTTTAATAATTGCAAAATACGTGTTTTTCTATTTTGTAAAGATATATCACTTAATGATTTTCTTTGATTCGATAATATAAAGGCATCTTTAATATTCATAATTGGATGATTATTATTATCATCATCTTGATCAAAACATTTTGAATGTGTACCTATCAAAATACAACTAGGACATAAAGTACAAAAGCATTTCATACATACACTTTCTATTAATTCATTTATATGATAAGGACATTTACCAAATTGATAAGGTGATTCGGATATATGTATTCGTTTATGGTTTTTTAAAATTTTATTTTTCTCATGATGTTTTATATCACATATATCACATAAATGAACTTTATCATTATAACAATAAGTAATTGCTTTGGTACTATAACAATATTCACATACTGGAATGCTTATATCAACTCTTAAGCATTTAAATTCAAATTCAATTAAATATAAGGGTAATATTTGTTCAGAATTTCGAACTTTATAAATATAGCTATAATTATTTTTTAACCCACTATTATTATAATAATTATTATTATAAATATTATTATTATTATTATTATTAATATTATTATCTCCTTCCCTTTTGTTACAACCACTTCTATCTACATCATTTTTATTTTCCTTATAACATACCTTTTCTTGTTCATTCCCTTTTATTTCAACATTTTCATAATATAATTTTTCCTCAATTGCTATAGAATCATATCCATTAGGTATTTCTGCACTTGATAAAACATCTTGTACATTTTTTTTATTTAATAATAATGTTTTATTAGGTATGATTTTGAATACATATATTTGAAATGTTTCGTTACTATTTTTTTGAAACCCAATTGGATACTTTTGATTTCCTATTACATATGTAAAATTTTTCATATCATTATAATTATGTATAAAATAATTTATCATACTATTATCAGTTTGCTTTATCTCATTTATATCTAATAAACTTAATAATATATTACTTTTTAAACTATATGCTATTTCTTCAAACTTTTTTTCATAGTCATGTGTAACCAATCTATATATATTTAATACATTTATATTACTATTAAAATAATGTAATTTTAATATATATTCATAATGTGTTATCAAATTGTAATCTTTTATTTTGCTTATTTCAAATAAGTGATTTTTCCTTATCTCCTTTTCCTTCTCATTTAATATACGATCTTTTAATACAATCTTTTGGTATGCATTTTGGAATGTCTCTCCCTCCACCCCATAATTTTTATCCATCATATAAAAAGGAAAAATAAAAATAAAAATAAAAATTAAAACAAAAATAAAATATAATATAATAATAATATAATTATAATTATAATTATAATAATTATTATTCTTATTATTGTGATATATTTATATATATATACCACATTGTTGTACGACACATGTACATTTTTTCAAACACAATTTTTGCACTCGTCAAGAAAAAGAAGAAAAAATTAATAAATAAAATGATAAAACAAATATATTATAAAAAAGAAAGATATATATATATATATATATATATATATATATATATTTATTTATTTATTTATAAATTCCTTTTTTCTTTCTTTTTTTTTTTCTGTCTTTTTATTAATATTTATTGAAAACATAATTTTTTTGTATTTTCCTTTTTTTTTGTAATGTATGTAAAAAGAAAAAAAAAATATATATATATATATATATATATTTTTCTTTTTAATACACACAAAAGTGATACAAACATATTATGCATGATTATTCAAAAAAAATATATTTTTTTTTAATATAACATAATATATATCTTTTGATAAAAAAGAAAAAAAATAATTACATACACATTATATATATATATAAAGATTTTTTTAGTACAACAGAACAAAATATAATACCAAACAAGACTACACCAAATTTTTTTTTTTTTTTTTTTTTCCCATATTTTAAATAATAACAACTTTGGAATAATATAAATTTAAAAATAAAAATAAATATAAATATAAATATTCATATATATATATATATATATATATATATATATATATATATATTATTTATATTGAAAACAACTGCCACCCAATTTAATATATTTAATTATTTTTATAAATATTATTATACCTTTAGAAGGCTAAAATATTAAAATTGTATATATAAATACATATATGGATAATTGTTTCTTTTCTTTTTTCGATATTGAAATGTGAGGAAGGATATTTTTTTTTTTTTTTTTGATTCGAAATATATAATAATGAAAGAAGAAAAATTATATATTATAATTGTTAAGATATTTACAATTTGGTATAGTTCAATTTTCTTTTTTTCTTTTTTTTAATTGATAAGGATAAAAGTTAAATGGTTAATAACAAAACGGTATGTATAATATTATACATTTTTAAGAAAAAAAAAATAAAAAATAAAAAAAAAATGATTTTCTCTAATGCTTCATTATGTTGTTCAATAAACAGAGAAATACCTGAAATTTAATATGAAAATTTTATTTTATTATTATATTTTTTTAACTGTATATTCATTTATTTTCTGGGTGAGAATACAAATGTCGATATATAGTTAATTAATTTGTTTATATGTATAAATATACATAAAGATTTATTTACTTTGTGTGTAATTTAATAAGAAATGGACATTATATTTTATTTAATATTATTTTTTTTTTATTTTTTTTTTATTTTTTTTTTATTTTTTTTTTACTATTAAATAATAAATAAATAAATAAATGTATTTATTTATGTTTTTAAAAAATTATATAGTTTATCAAAGTATAAAAAATATGAATATGATTATAAAATTGTACTACATACAAAATATATATCATATTTTAAAAAAATACATTTTATTTTGATAAAAAAATATTTTTTCTTTTTAAATATAAATAAAAAAAAAACTTGGAAACATATAATATATATATTAATATATGTATTAATAAATATATTATATATTAATATATAGATGATGTCATTTTCCAAAAAAATCAATATTATAATTCCATTGTATATTATTATTTATTATGACATTATTTATTTTATGTTTATTATGAATATATATAAAGGGGAATTTTTTTTTTTTTTTTTTAATTTTCCCTTCTCTTTATAAAAAAATATAATAAAATAAAATAAAATAATATTAATAATTTTTTATTTAAAAAAAAGTGTACCCATATATTATAAATCTATGCAATATATATATATATATATATATTTATTTATATTTAATATTAAAAATAATATGATTGAATAAAATATTAAAAAAAGAAAAAATTTATGGATAAAAAATTCCAAAATTATTTATATATATAATTATATATTTATGTGATGATATTTTAAATTATTACATAATTAATGTGGACTAATAAATACATATATATATTTTTTATATGATATTATATTTTAATTTTATTTGAACCTAATATGTTTACAGTTTTTTAAATATATATATATATATATAATATATGTGTATAAAATTCTATATTTCATTTCATTTCATTTTATTTTATTTATTATATTTTTCATTTCATTTTACTTATTTATACATATTTATTTTTTTGTGTTATCCTCATGTGGATACCACTTTATATATAAAAAAAAAAAAAAAAAAAAAAAAAAAAGAAGAAAAATGAAAGAATCAAGTTCTAAAGAAGAAGGGGGGATATATAACCCTTTATGTAATATGAATGATAATGGAACTTGTAAAAAAAGGAAACTAAATGAGGGTGACATAAGTAATGATATAAATGAAGAGAATAATAATTTTAATAGAAAGAAACAAAGAAAGGATATGAAAAATATAAGACAAATAATGAATATATTTAATGGTATATTTAATTGGATTGTTAGTAAAGGTATGAATAAGATTCCTTGTAGGGAAATAGAAAATATTAATGATGTGGATTTTTTTAATTTTAATAATGTGTTATCAAAACATTATGGTTCTAGGATAATATTTGTTACTGATGATTCTATAAGTAAATCTGAAAATATATTGGTAGAAGATGATAAAGTTGGTTGGATTACTAGAAGAAGAAGAGATGTTGGACATGAATGGTTAATAATAAAATTAAAACACCCATGTATTATTTATGGTATTGAATTAAATTTTGATAATATTGCTGAAGATGTATGTCCTCATTTATCTATTGAGGTGTCTAATAACAATGCTATCGATGATATAATTAAAGAGGAAGAATTTATTTTGAACGAGCGGGATAAGGTTGGTAACTTTACTACCTTCACAAGAAATGAAATAGAAGATAATGCAGGTGATAATATAAAGATGGAAAAGAACAAGGATATGGAAAATCTTAAAAATGCAGATATATTAAAGGATACAGAAAATACAAAAAATGAACAAACAATAAAACGTGTCGATAATATTAAAAATATGCATGGTACACAAACAATTGTAAATTATGAAAAAAACACTAAACGTAAAAGTTATAACTTTTTAGATTCATATAAAATAGATAAATCGATTTCTGATTTATTAGAACAACAAAATACACCTTGGGTTGAATTATTACAAGCAGATTGTGTAGATTTTTTAAAAACAGTGGGAAAGAAAAAGACATATTATTTTAAAATAAATAATGAAGATTTAATTAAAAAACCTTGGACACATATAAGAGTTAATTTATATCCAGACGGTGGTATAAATAAAATTAATTTCTATGGAGAATTTATTTCTTTATTTAAAAAACATACTATCATATCTAAACAAAAAATATTTTTAAATAAACCTGAGAATGGTTGTACATTAATTTATTATCATTGTGATCATATATATAAAGGACATCCAAAATATATAATAGATTCATGTAAAACAGATGGATTTTGTACAAGACGATTAATAAATAGACCACCCATTATATTAAGAACTCTTACAAATAATTGTATTTTGAATAGCTCAATTTTTAAATTTGGTGTACGAGGTATTGTAGAAAATTTCACCATAGATATAGGAAATTATAAATATGATCATCCTGAATGTATACAAATTTATTTATTAGACTGTATAGATATACTCACATTAAATTTATTAGAACAAAAAAAAATTTTTGAAGAAGATGAAAAACTATTAAAAAAAAAAATGGAATGGATACAATTACCACCATTCAAAATAACAACGAATCAAAAAAAAACATTTTTTCATTTTAATTTGTTAGAATATAATTTTACCCTTATGGAAAGAACAGCAACTCATTTCAAAATATCTATACATCCGGATGGGGGAATATCACAAATAAATGTAATAGGCACTGTTTTATCTACATTATTATAAATAGATTCACCTATATGTAATGCTGCATTTTTTTTATAGTAACAGTATAAATAAATATATATATATAAATATATATGTATATATTTTATTTTTTGTTCCCACATATATATATATATATATATATATATTTATTTATTTATTTATATATATTTATATTTATGTTTAAATTAATTTTTTTTTTCTTCTTTTTTAAACTATTAATCATTAATATATATAAAAAATATATTATAATTATTCACATCTCTATAAAGAAGAAAAAAAGAAAACAAATGAGATATTATAATTGTTTCTTTTTTTTTTTTTTTTTTTTTATTTAAAAGGTTATTTATTAAAAATAATAAATGTCTATATGTATTAATATACATATAATATATATATATATGTATATGATTAACTCGTGTCTATTTTTTAATTAAAAAAAATACTTGTGTTCCAAATTATAATAAAAATATATACTGTTAATTTTTTTTTTTTTTTTTTAATATAATAAGAAAAAATATATTTTATTTTTTTTTTTTTATTATTTTGGTAAATATAATTATATTTTTTATTATAATGAATATTATTGGGCTATATATTTTTAATCATTTATATCTTTATTATATATATCTCGTACGTGTATACGCCTACCAATGTAAAATAAAAAGCATTAACATAAATTAAATCAATGTAAACAATTTATTTTATAATAATTATTTCATATTTATGCATTTAGTATATTACAAATGAAAAATCAAAATACAGATAAGTTAACAAACTTAAAAGATTTAGTACCTTTCTATAAAGTAAAAATGAAAAAACAAAAAAAAAAAATTAATAGAATACATACATATATATATATATGTATCATTTTTCATTATATTTATACATTCATATTTCTATATACGACTATAATTTACTTTATTTTAATTTTTATAATATATCCTTTCATTACCTTTAGAAAGACAATGAAAAGTTAAATGAAAATACGGAAGATATCGTTTATTCAGTGAAGAAAAAATTTAACTGTATAAAAGAAATTGGAGAATCTACATTCAATAAATATGAACACACAAGGGTAAAGGAAGAAAAAAAAAAAAAAAAAAAAAAACACAAACAAATAAAAGGAAAGGAAAAAAGAATACATATAGATGCTTATATGTTTATAAATATTTTTCTTATACATACTTGTTTTTTTTAATCTTGAAGAAAAATCTAGAATTATTGAACAGAGAATTAAAACTTAACAAGATATCATTGGGACATCAAAAGAATGTAAAATATTAAAATTATAGTATGAAAAAATATTTTAAGATAACGAACATACACACATACATATTATTATTATATTTAAGGAATATGAAGAAATAAAAATAAAAAATGAAGAGATTTTAAATAAGTTTGAAAACCTTAAACATTCAAAATGTACATATCAAATAATGTTACAAAGGATTAAGGTAATATAAGTATATCAATATATATATATATATATATATATATATATATATATATATAATAGCATCAAAAGTGAATTTTTTTTTTTTTTTTTTTTTATTCTTCTTTTTCTCTACATTTAGAAGGAGAAAAAACTTTTATACTTTTATTTAAACTCGTTAGAGCGAACAGTCGCAAGCTTGAAAAATAATGAAAAACAACTACATAACAATATACAGTAATAAAATAAAAACAATACAATAATAATATCTACATATTTTTACTTCATTTTAACATATACCTATTATGCCATTTGAATTATAGGAAAATAACATCAGATAATAAAAATTTAAAAAAATCCATTGAAGAAAAAAAAATGGTACAAAAAACAAAAATAAATATATACATACATAAATAAATGAATAAATAAGCATATAATTATAATATAATTAAGATATATAATGATTATATTATAATATTAGCAAAAAAAAAAAAAAAAAAAAAAAGATAAATATATAAAATAAATAATCTTATCATATAATTTTTAATTTGTACAGGACATTATAAAGGCCAAAAATAAAAATGAAGAAATATTAAAATATATGAATGTCAATAAGGAGCACAGCAACATACTCAGGATAAGAAGGTTACAAAAAAATAAAATATATATAGATACATACATACATATATATATATATATATATATATATATATACATATGTGTCTAAATATATTTTTTTATATATATATTAATTTATCTTTTCAGAGAAATGATTAATGAATATAAGACTAACAAATTAAACGACTCAAATATTGCGCTCATGATAGAAGAGAAGAAAAAATATAAGAAACTTCTTATATACTATCTATTATATAATAATTATCTCAAATTAAGTGCTTCAAATATATTTGAAAATGCTAGTAGTATATATGCTACAATATCAAAATTAAGAGAGGCAACAGTAATTATATAAAAGAAACGTGAATTAATAAATTTGAGATAAAAAACAAAAACTAAAATAATTAATTATTTTTATTTTTTTTTTAAAAGGGTGTAACGGATATATATGATATTAATCAGAAATTTATGGACATTGAAAATAAAAAAAATCTTTTACAAAAGGAAGAGGAATTATCTCAAAAAAGGCTCGAAGTAAAAATATATATTTATATATATGTATATATTTATTTATTGTGTTGTTACGTACATATTTATTTAAGCGCACATATTATATATATATATATATATATATATTTATTTATTTATTTTAGGACGCTATTCAAGAGTATCAAGCTTTAAATAACGAAATTTTAAATACCTTCTCTGAAGATAAAAATATTCTAAAGAAGAAAATTCAAAATGTTAAGAAAAAAGAGTGATAAATGATATATAACAAATATTTTTTATATTTTTTATATTTTTTATATTTTTTAAATGATACATGTATATATAAAAATTAAATTCTTTTTGTAGGAAAAAGAAAAAATATCAGACGACATATACGAGTCATATAAACTTGTTTTTGCCAGGTTGTGCTTTTAAATTTTATTTTATTTTATTTTATTTTAATTTTTTTTTTTTTTTTTTTTTTTTGCATGAAATAAAAAAATATGTTTTATACATTATTCCATTCATACATTTCAGTGAAAGAGAATTAGAAGATATAAACATAAAATTAGATAAGATAAAAAAATTCTTAGAAAAACAAAATAGTTATTTCCATTCTATAAATATGGAGGTATCATATTATTATCTCTAGAAGAATAAATATAATATATATGTGCATAAATATGTATATATATGATGTTCCTTCTTTTTTATCTTAGGAAAAAATGGAATTTCATTCTAATGAAGATATGTTACAATATATAAAAAATTTAAAGGGGGTCGTTGAAACGTTGATGAAAATAACACAGCAAAATGTAAATTGAACAATAATATATATATATATATATATATATATATATATATGTGTGGATGGATATATATATTTTATGAACTGTCTTATATTACTTATTAAAAATTGTTTTATTTTTTTTTTTAATATTTAACATAGAGGGAAAATGGAAACATCAGTAGATCTTATAAGGTATATATAAAAATGTTGCTTACCTTTTGTGCATCACTATATATATGTTGTATGTTTATTTTATTTTATTTTAATTTTTTTTTTTTTTTTTTTCAGTCCTTGGAATTTCTTGAAATAATGAATTTATACAGGAATGTCGATTTTCATAAAAATATGTGCAGGTAATAGGAATATACCTACCTACATATATGCACCTATACATATATATATAATATATCTATTTGTATTAAAAAAAATATATATTTATTGCTTTGTTTCTTCAGAGTTGATGATACTCAAGAACTAGAGAATACCATAAAAATGGGTACGTCATAAAAAATACAAAATTAAAACATTAAATGTGACAGAATATTTTACAGAAAAAAAATATTATGTTAAATAAGAAGTTTTACATAAAAAATATATTACATAAAAAAAAATATGTAAATAAATATATATATATATATATATATATGTTGAATTTGTATTTTTATAATTTTGTGATATAATGCTAGAATCAAAAACTCTGAATAAAGGCAAGTTGCCATAAACTGGGCACAATCACAAATGATTATATAAGGACATATATTGAAGCAAAAACAAAACACACATATAAATAAATAAATATATTTATATATATATATATATATATATATATATATATTATAATGCGAAGAAATTTAAAAATATAAAACATTTAAAAAAAAAGATATAAGAATTTAATTTAAATTAATTTAAACATATTTATTTTTAAACAAGATTCATGGTAACACGTGGCTACTATATATTGTACGATATTATATATATACACATGTAAACATAAATATATACCAACATATATATATATATATGAATTTTTTTTTTTTTTTCTTTTTTTTTTTTTCAATTTTAAAACAAAAATATATTATAGCCTAAATTCTATGTTATTATATATGGTACTATATCTACACCCCTTACGTATTTCCACATTTTTCAAATTTTGTACTTCAATTTTCTCTATTTTATGATCAGTGATGGATACGCCATTAATTTTTAAACTAGCATAGGCTACAAAATTAAAGAGAGGATATAAGTTAAAATTATTTAATGGGGATATTTGATATGTATTTTTCATTTGATTCATATCATTTTGTTCATGTGTAGGAACATATAAAGATATATGAGCATACATTTGTGTATTCATATCTGTAACATAATTTATAAACCAATAAATACATTTCTTTTTTTCATTATAATTTATATTGCCTAGGGATGTATGGAAATTGACTGATTTGATAAAATGATGTATAGGTATTTTAATTAAGATATTTTCATATCTGTTTAATAATATATTACTATTGTTTTTATTTGTATTTATATTATTTAAAAGGACATTTAATTTTATTTTATACATATTTTCTGTACTATCAAAATGTATATTACCTTTAATAAGGATTGGTAATTTATATTTAGGGTGTGAGAATAAATCATTGTCATAACTGTTTTTACAATTATCATTTGGTATATCAAAATAATTTTGTGGCATATTCATATGTTCATCATTCCATAAATTTAAAAGATTACTGAATAGAAAATCATTATTATATTCAAGATAGTTATTTGATGAAAATATATTATTATTTTGTATGTTCATATTTTCTTGATAGGATATACTTCTACTTAACGTTTGAAAGGAGTTACTACTATTTTGTTTTTCTAAAATATTGCAATGATTTCTTTTCATAACATTTTGATGTTCATTTTTTATATCCCATTCATTTTTTATATCATGTTCATTTTTTTTTGCATTTTCATTTATGGCATCTTCAACACTACTTAATTTTAATACGTTCGTTAATGTGTTGTTCATTTGTTGTTCGTCATTAAAATGTGTATTACTTTTTATGTTATTTTTATTATAGTATTCATTGTTATTATATAAAGGAGAGGGTCCAGGATGTAACAGAATTTTATCATAATAATGCAGAAGACAATATTTCTCATGTAATGGTACAAAGTGAATTATTACATTTTTATTATTTAGAGTATGTTCATCTTTGTTTTTATTAAATAATTTATTAGCATTTATAGTATAATGGAAATTACATTTCTGAACATCTAGCTGATTAAAATATAATTTAATATATGGGGAACCTTTAATATTCGAATTAATATATACATTACCTTGTATATAATAATGTATAATTTTATTATTTTTATTAACAATACAATTTACATTTTCTTCAACATCTATATATATTTCATTTGATGATGTACATGAGTTATTATATGATCTCCAATAATTATATATAGAATGTTTTCCATGAAGATATGAACCATTACTATAACTATAATTTATATTTTTCTCATTATTAATATGAAGCATAAGAAGATTACTATTGTTATTATTATTACTAATATTATTCATATTATTATTACTATTCCCAACATTTATATTTATATACTTATTTTGTGTAATCATATTATATATATTATTTGGTATAGGACCTATTTTTAATGTTTCATTCAGAAAATTATTACTAGTGTTATAATTAAAATTATAATAATTATTATTATTGTTGTTATTATCATTATTAATTAATTCTTTTAAAATCGTATGAATAAATAAAGATGGTTTTCCATTCTGTACTAATATTTCATTTATCAAAAAATTTATTATAGTATAATTATGTATTAATATATTTTCCTTTAATTTATCTATATCAAAATATTTTTTTATAATTTTTATTATCTCTTGCATCATCTCTACAATTAATATAGGATTATTTTCACCTTCTATTAATGTTACAAAATATAAATCATCACTCTTTATTATATAAACAAATTTTTTGTTATCCAAAGATCTTCCATTTAGTAAATGGAACTTATCATTCGTATGATCATATGATGTATTGTTCAATATTAAATAGTAATTATTATCAACATTGTTATTAAAATAATCATAATAATTATAGTTATTATTATTATTATTATTATTATTATTGCTTTTATTATATAGTATCCTTTTTATAACATTATGTATATTCCTTTTATACCTTTTTTTATTAAAACATTGCTCTATTAATAATTTCCCATTAGACGAATAAATACAAAATAAATCCAGCATTTTCCTTTCTTTCTTTTTTCAAAAATGTATAAAATTAATTGATTTTTTTCTTTTTTTATTTATTCATCAATACAATCGTATAATATTTAAAAAGCCTTTCCATATTAAAATAAAATATATATACATATATATAAATATATATATATATATGTTCTTTATTTTATAGGGTATATCATCACGTTGCCACCTTTTTTTTTTTTTTTTTTCGTGTTATAATATTTATTATAACCTACACCAAAATAAGGCATATACATAAAACAACACACTTGTACTAATTTTTTTTTTTTTTTTTTTTAAATAAAATAGTAACCTATGTCATTGTTCTTTTATTTATTTACTTTATTTTATATTTTTTCTTTCGTGTTTCTTCAAAATTTTTAGACAACCGAAAAAACTATATATAACAATATATAAAACATATATGTTTTCTAGTGGGGGTGTACATATTTATATTTAATAAATATTATAATGTTGGGACATAAAAAAAAAAAAAAATTAAAAAAAATATAAAATATATAAAATATATATATGACTAATAAAAACATAAAAAATAAAATATATATTTGTTGTATTTAATTTTATAAATATGTATATATTAAAAAAAAATTAAAACCAAGTAAACAAGTATACAACATTAAATAATTAAAAATATATCATATATACAAACAATAATATAATTTCAAATTAAAAAAAAAAAAAAAAAAAGCCATGTACTACTTGGAAAGTGGTATAATTTATTATATTAAATAATATTTTTATTTAATACTAATAAAAAAAAAATTAAATACTATATATATATATATATATATATATATATATATATATTAATTTTTTTTTTTTTATGTGTACCAAATTATTTATTTTGTAACAATATGTATAATATTATAATATATATATATGTATATCTTTATTTATATGTCGAAATATATATAAAAATATAATAATATTTTAAATAATATAATTTTAGTTATATATACAAAATATTTTATTTTTATTTTATATACATTTAAATTTATACGGTAAATTTCTTTAGGGTAATTAAATATTGATAAAATAATTTTTTTTCGCTTATATAATACAAATATTATGTATATATGTATACATGTATATATATAATATATATATATATATATATACAAAATATATGAATATTATTTTTTTTGAACTAAATATTAGGAGGATATATATATGAAACAATATTTAATCATATATGTAACCTATTAAATTTGCAATATTTTTTGAGACCAATGAAATAGTCATAGGATTTTTATTAGAATGTTAAAAAAAAAAAAAATTTATTATTATTTAAAAGCTTCAGATTCTTTTGTTTTATGCCTTCTTTTTTTTTTTTTTTTTTTTTTTGGTTTCTCCTTATTACTTATTTTACATTTTATATATAAAAAAATATATCAGTTATTAATATATACTATATATAGTATATTATTTTATTTATATTAATACACATATATATATTATTTTACTTAAATGTTTTATTATTTTATTTTATTTTATATTTTAGAAAAAATTAAAAGAAAATTACGGTTATATAATTAATATTAGATGGTTTATTTATTTTTCATTAATGAAATTTTTTTTTATTATATTATCCTTTTGAATATAACCACAAAAAATCAAAAATAAAAACAAAAGAAGGAAAATAAAAGTCCACATTTTAATTAATATTATAAAGATTGTATTATATATATATATATATTATATATATTTTTTTTTTGAAATAAAGCAATAAATTAAATAGGGGAAAAAAAAAAATTAACACATTGAAAGAAACATACATAAATATAAATAAATATAATACAAAAAAAAATATATCAAAACACACTCACATATAATACTTACAAAATTACACAAAACATTATATATAAAAAAAGGGGGAAATTATTTAATACACCATAGGAAACTATATAAAAAAGATAAAAAATAAACAAAACATATTTATATAAAATTATTAAAATTGTATATGTATATATATATATATATATAATACATTTTGCATATTATATATTTCTATATTTTTTATGGCTTGTACAAAAAATTTTGTATTTACATGATACTTTAATTTTGTTTGTACATACTATATATGTATATAAACATTTTTTATACATGTAACTTTTCATTTTTTTGTTGAAAAATAAAAATTAAGGCATATATGTAATATATATATATATAATACTTATTATATATATATATATATATTCTTATATATATATATTTTTTCATAATTACATATATTAAAATCTATATATGTTGTTGAACTTTTTTTAATTTACTCATTTTTATCATTTTTATTATTTTGATTTTTTTTTTTTTTTTTTTTTTTTGTTAAATATACATTTTATTATTTACTAATTTTTGAAGAATAAAAATTGAGTTGTTTGTTTTTTTCTTTTTTAAAATAATCTTTAGATAGATATAGTATAAAATAAATGTGTACACAAGAAAATATGTTATGTTATATTACAATGAAATGTTATGAAGAGCATACATAAATTTACATATTTATTTTTATATTTATTTATTTATTTATTTATTCATTTATTTATTTATCTATTTATTTATTTATTCATTTATAATATTATATGTTTAATTCCCTTTATTTTGTTTTTATGATTGACAAAAAGAATCATTGTGCAGGCATTTTAAAAAAAAAGAAAAAGAAAAGAAAGAAAGGAACTTTTGAAAACTTCCAAATGAAATAGATTCTTTTTTATGTTTCTTTTTTTTTTTTTTTCCTCATTTTTTTTTTTTTTTTTTTTCTTACAAAAAGGAAAAAGAAACTTGTACAAATAATATTATCTCAAAATAGAGTAGCATGCGTAAATATATACATATATACCAAGGGAGGTTGTATGTTTGAACATATACGTATGCACAAATAGTATATATATATATATATAAAACAATATTATATATATATACATATATATATATATATATATATATATATATATATATATATTTATATTTAGGACTTCTCACGTAAATATCATAGTGAAAATAATTTTTTATACATGTAAATGCAAAGAATTTAATTAATCTATATTACTAAAGAAAGGACACATATTTTTGAAAAACGAAAAATACAAGTAATACCAAAAAAAAAAAAAAAAAAAAAAAAAAAAGGAGAGTAATAGAAAGGTAGGTTATAATGACAATGTTTAAGGATGATGAAAATAATTTTAATTATAATAAAGAATATGAAAAAGTTAAGAAAAGAACATTATTCAAAATATTATTGTCTGTATTTATTAAAACGTTATTTGAATCATTTTTACAACCATTATTACCATTTTATATATTAAATTATTATGATATAGAAGTAAAAGAATTAGGCATTTTAGTGAGTTTTTATTCATTTTCACAATGTGTGATGTGTTTAATAATTGGATTATTTTCTTCAATTAATAGAAAGCATTTGTTAGTATTTTTATTAATGTTTAATTTGGTTGGTATATATTTATTTTATATGAAATTAAATTTTACATTACTTATAATTAATCGTATTATATGTGGAAGTAGTTCTGTATTTATAGTTGTTGTTAATACAATAATAAATGATTTAGTTGACAATAATGTGTGTATATATTATACATATATTAATATATTTAATGCTATAGGAATTATATTAGGGCCATTATTATCTTCCTTTTTTTTAACAATATTTAACTTTCAAATAATACTAAATTTTAATACCTTTGGATTATTAGTCTCATTATGTATAGTTTTAACCATATCTAGCGATTTACTAGTACAAAACAAAATAAAAAATCAACCAACAGAATCAACTTTACATTCGAACTTATCACAAACTAATGAAGACAAGAAGAACATCACTAAGAACAATAATTTTAATAGTAATAAGAATAATATAAATAATATAAATAATAGTAATAATATAAATAATAATAATAATAATAATAATATTAACAATGTTGATGATATAAAACATGATGAAGATAGCGAAGGAAATACAAAAGCATTTAATGAAGAAAATAAAACCGAAGATAATCATTCCATTTTACAAATAAAAAGCACAGAACATTTAAGAAGCAATGATTTTATTATATCAAGTTATAACGAGGAAGAAAATAATACAAATAATTATATTGTTAATAAAAATGAAAAAAATTCATCTGATGGTATTTTTAATAATGATAAAATATTTAAATATTATAGTGAAGAATTTTCTGAAATATCATCATATCAACAATATTTAAAAACTAAAGATAACTATTATATTTCAAGGTTTATTTATTTTTTAAAACAAAAATTGAACTTATTAATAAAAGCTATGTTTACATTTAAATTTAAATGTCTCTTATCTATATGCTTCTTTAGATTCACTTCAGCATTTGCTTCAAATTTGATGAGTAACATTTTTTTCGTCTTTTACAATGACAATGTTTCATCAGGTGAGAACATAGTAAATAAATTAATAAATAAATAAATAAATAAATAAATATATATATATATATATATATATATATATATATATATGTATATATTTTATACACATACTCAATGTCTACAATTATATGATTATTATGTAATATATATATATATATTTATTTATTTAGATAATAAGCAAATTCAGATAAGCATTTTTGTATCACTTAGTGGAATAATTATGATATTCTATCAGTACTTTTCTTTTTCATATATTGTTAATAACTTTGGATATAATGGTAAGGAGAAATCAAGTCCATATATGAGAAATCATGCTAAATAAATAATACAACATATATATATATATATATATATATATATATTTATTTATTTATTTATATTTATTTGTTTTTTATTTATTTTTTATTTATTTTTTTATTTATTTTTTATTTTATTTCCGTTTTAGGAACAGCCATTATTGGATTACTCATACAGAGCACAGGAATATTACTAACATACTACACCATAAAATATTATTCCTTAATTTTTCAATATATTAGTATTTGCTTCATACATTCTTGTTCTTATGCCTATATAGAACCAATAATTCCTACCATCATATCCTTATTCTTTGATAAGAAAGACCAATTATTTTCTCAAAGTTTTGTATCCTTTTTCAGATATTTATCTTTAACTATATCACCTATTGTCTACAGTTATTACTATATAGAAAATCAGCTGTATCCTTTCTCCATATCTTCAAGTATGTCTCTTTTATCTATTTTTTTTGTTATTATGTCTTTTAAATTTCATAACAAGATGAAAAATTCTATTACTAATTAAATTAATTTATATTATGAAATATATCGACACTTACAAATTATATAACATATATATATATATATATTATTTATATATTTTTTTTATTTTTATATATGTTTTAATTTTTATCCTTATTTATTTATTTAATTGTTTTTTTTTTTTATTTATTCATATATATATATATATATATATATATATATATATATATATATATATATTTATATTTATAAATAATATATTTACACTTTGGTAAATATATATTATATTTTTGTCTTTTTTTTTTTTTTTTTTTTTATATACATATTTTTTTGTTGACTTTTTTTTCTTCATATTTTTTATTATTATTTTTTTTAATTCTCTTCATTTTTTCTTTAATTTCTATAAATTAATAAATATAAATAATATATATTTATATTTACATTCCTTTGTAAATTTTTATTTAATATTTGTTATATTTTTAATGTATATATAATATGTCCTATTTATGGAATATTATAAAAAATAAGAAAGAAAATGAAAAAAAAAAAACTAATTTTTATTAATTATTTAAAGTATTATTAATATTTATAAATATCCAGAACCAACATTTTGGCTAGTCAAGTTGTACAAAAAAAAAAAAAAAAAAAAAAAAAAAGCACGTAATATTTATATATATATATATATATATATATATATATTTATAATTTTCTTGTATATTAATTATTTTTTGTATGCACATATAGGCATAAACATTTATACCGAAAAAAAAGACATTATCTTTTTTATGAATTGTTCTGATTCAAAAATATATTTCTTTTCTTTTTAACATTTTTCAAAATATTGACATTACCAAAAGTAAAGAGAAAAAAGAAAGAGTATACACAAAAGTATTTTTTTTTAAATATAAAAAGGACGTGATGTAAAATTTTATAAATTATTTGAAAGACCAACATAAAAATGACATAACAGTATTGTCTATAAATAATATATATATATATATATATATATATATATATTTATATTTATATTTATCTATTTATGTTTGTTCATTTTATTTTTATTACATATAAATAAAAAAATAAGTATATAATGAATATTGGTATTAAAAATATAAATAAGAGTGATGAAAAGAACTATTCTAACATGACCAATGAAGAAAAAATTAATTTTAAAAGGAGAATAATACTAGATGGAATAAATTTCTCACAAAATTTTTCATACTCAAACTTTGCATATTATGAAAATTTATCATCTGTCTATGCAGGATGTTTGGTAAAACACTGAAAAAATGAACATCACAAACCGTTATTTTTGTATTAAACATTGTATAATATATAATAACATTGTATATATACGCATACATATATATGTATATATATATATATTTTTTTTTTTTCGTTAAAGGAAGAATTAAATAATATTGAAGTGATGGTGAAAGATATAAATCTGGATATAAAAAAAAAAAAAGAATTATTAGAATTAGCAAGACAAGAAATTCCTTTATTTTACTTTCCCCTCAATAATAGTTAGGACAAATATTACATTAACGTAGATGAAATGTTTTTATTTCTTTCTTTTACTTTTTTTTTTTTTGTTTTTTTTAATACATTTATTTATATTATAAAATATGTGTTTTAAATGAAATATATATTTTTTTTCAATATCTAATTTTTATTTTATTTTCCTTTTTTAGTGTATAGTGAATCAGAATTGAGATATTTTGAGAATTGCATTTTACCATATGTTAATAAGCAAAAAGAAATTAATGAAATAAAAAAACTCCTATTTAATTCGTATCAAAATTATGTTATATACAATGTAATATAAGAAAGATATGTAAAATATATTAACTGAAGGAACATTCTAATACTTCTTAGCTCACAATATAAAGAATAAAAAAAATATATATACATATATATATTTTTTTTATTTAGGATATATATGAACTATGGACAGAAGAATTAGACACTCTACATAAGTTTATTATTTTTGAAACTTTTCGAAATAAAAATAAGGTAACAAAAACTACATGCGTTTTTGTTTTGATATGTGAAAAAAAATAAAAAATATTAAAAAATAAGTAAATGATAAAAATTATATATATCTAATTTGTAATATTTTTTTCTAGCATCTAACTAATAAAACACAAAGTGACAAAAAAGAGCAAGTTCATTTAAACAAAATTGAAAAGATAAAAAGGAGGATCAAAATGCATATATCTAAGGATAACAATGTTGTTGTATGAACAAAAAAAAAAAAAAAAAAAAAAAAAAAAAAAAAAAAAACATATATATAGTAAACATGCACATATATATATATATATATATATATATATATATATATATTTATTTATTTATTCATTTATTCAATTTTTATAGCTTAATGAGGAAAACACAAATGTAAATATGAATAGAAATGAAAAAATTAAATGTCCCCCCATAAACTTTGACGACTGGATATAATATATACATTTATAAATTAAAAAAAACAGTTATATAG